>NC_091194.1:26832251-27011443 GCF_040958095.1 Procambarus clarkii
GGACCGTGATGCTGGTGGTGGTGTGGACCTGGCATGGTGAGGACCGTGATGCTGGTGGTGGTGTGGACCTGTTATGGTGAGGACCATGATGCTGGTGGTGAGGACCTGGTATGGTGACGACCATGATGCTGGTAGTGGTGTGGACCTGGTATGGTGAAAACCATGATGCTGGTGGTGAGGACCTGGTATGGTGACGACCATGATGCTGGTGGTGGTGTGGACCTGGTATGGTGACGACCATGATGCTGATGGTGGTGTGGACCTGGTATGGTGAGGACCATGATGCTGGTGGTGTGGACCTGGTATGGTGACGACCATGATGCTGGTGGTGGTGTGGACCTGGTATGGGGAAAACCATGATGCTGGTGGTGAGGACCTGGTATGGTGACGACCATGATGCTGGTGGTGGTGTGGACCTGGTATGGTGAGGACCAGGATCATGATGCTGGTGGTGGTGTGGACCTGGTATGGTGAGGACCATAATGCTGGTGGTGTGGACCTGGCATTGTGAGGACCATGATGCTGGTGGTGGTGTGGACCTGGTATAGTGAGGACCATGATGCTGGTGGTGTGGACCTGGTATGGTGAGGACCATGGTGCTGGTGGTATAGACCTGGTATGGTGAGGACCATGATGCTGGTGGTATGGACCTGGTATGGTGAGGACCATGATGCTGGTGGCGGTGTGGACCTGGTATGGTGAGGACCATGATGCTGGTGGTGTGGACCTGGTATGGTGAGGACCATGATGCTGGTGGTGGTGTGGACCTGGTATGGTGAGGACAATGATGCTGGTGGTGGTGTGGACCTGGTATGGTGAGGACCATGATGCTGGTGGTGGTATGGACCTGGTATGGTGAGGACCGTGATGCTAGTGGTTGTGTGGACCTAGTATGGTGAGGACCGTGATGCTGGTGGTGGTGTGGACCTGGCATGGTGAGGACCGTGATTCTGGTGGTGGTGTGGACCTGGTATGGTGAGGACCATGATGCTGATGGTGAGGATCTGGTATGGTGACGACCATGATGCTGGTGGTGGTGTGGACCTGGTATGGTGAAAACCATGATGCTGGTGGTGAGGACCTGGTATGGTGACGACCATGATGCTGGTGGTGGTGTGGACCTGGTATGGTGACGACCATGATGCTGATGGTGGTGTGGACCTGGTATGGTGAGGACCATGATGCTGGTGGTGTGGACCTGGTATGGTGACGACCATGATGCTGGTGGTGGTGTGGACCTGGTATGGTGAAAACCATGATGCTAGTGGTGAGGACCTGGTATGGTGACGACCATGATGCTGGTGGTGGTGTGGACCTGGTATGGTGACGACCATGATGCTGGTGGTGGTGTGGACCTGGTATGGTGAGGACCATGATGCTGGTGGTGTGGACCTGGAATGGTGAGGACCATGATGCTGGTGGTGGTGTGGACCTGGTATGGTGAGGACCATAATGCTGGTGGGGGTGTGGACCTGGTATGGTGAGGACCATGATGCTGATGTGGACCTGGTATGGTGAGGACCATGATGCTGGTGGTGTGGACCTGGTATGGTGAGGACCATGATGCTGGTGGTGGTGGGGACCTGGTATCGTGAGGACCATGATGCTGGTGGTGGTATGGACCTGGTATGGTGAGGACCATGATGCTGGTGGTGGTGTGGACCTGGTATGGTGAGGACCATGATGCTGGTGGTGGTATGGACCTGGTATGGTGAGGACCGTGATGCTGGTGGTGGTGTGGACCTGGTATGGTGACGACCATGATGCTGGTGGTGATATGGACCTAGCATGGTGAGGACCATGATGCTGGTGGTGGTGTGGACCTGGTATGGTGAGGATCGTGATGCTGTTGGTGGTGTGGACCTGGTATGGTGAGGACCATGATGCTGGTAGTGTGAACCTGGTATGGTGAGGACCATGATGGTGGTGGTGAGGACTTGGTATGGTGAGGACCATGATGCTGGTGTTGTGGACCTGTTATGGTGAGGACCATGATGCAGGTGGTGTGGATCTTGTATGGTGAGGACAATGATGCTGGTGGTGGTGTGGACCTGGTATGGTGAGGACCGTGATGCTGGTGGTGAGGACCTTTTATGGTGAGGACAGTGATGCTGATGGTGGTGTGGACCTGGTATGGTGAGGACCATGATGCTGATGGTGGTGTGGACCTGGTATGGTGAGGACCATGATGCTGGCGGTGTGGACCTGGTATAGTAAGGACCATGATGCTCATTTGGACCTGGTACGGTGAGGACCATGATGCTGGTGGTATGGGCCTGGTATGGTGAGGACCATGATGCTGGTGGTGGTGTGGACCTGGTATGGCGAGGACCATGATGCTGGTGGTATGGATTTTGTATGGAGAGGACCATGATGCTGATGGTGGTGTGGACCTGGTATGGTGAGGACCATGATGCTGGTGGTGTGGACCTGGTATGGTGAGGACCATGATGCTGGCGGTGTGGACCTGGTATGGTGAGGACCGTGATGCAGGTGGTATGGACCTGGTATGGTGAGGACCGTGATGCTGGTGGTGTGGACCTGGTAGGGTGAGGACCATGATGCTGGTGGTGTGGACTTGGTATGGTAAGGACCATGATGCAGGTGGTGTGGACCTGGTATGGTGAGGACCATGATACTGGTGGTGTGGACCTGGTATGGTGAGGACCATGATACTGGTGGTGTGGACCTGGTATGGTGAGGACTGTGATGCTGGTGGTGGTGTGGACCTGGTATGGTGAGGACCATGATGCTGGTGGTGTGGACCTGGTATGGTGAGGACCATGATGCTGGTGGTGAGGACCTGGTATGGTGAGGACCGTGATGCTGGTGGTGGTGTGGACCTGGTATGGTGAGGACCGTGATGCTGGTGGTGGTTTGGATCTGGTATGGTGAGGACCATGATGCTGGTGTTGTGGACCTTGTATGGTGAGGACCATGATGCTGGAGGTGTGGATCTTGTATGGTGAGGATCATGATGCTGGTGGTGAGGACTTGGTATAGAGAGGACCATGATGCTGGTGTTGTGGACCTGGTATGGTAAGGACCATGATGCAGGTGCTGTGGATCTTGTATGTTGAGGACCACGATGCTGGTGGTGGTGTGGACCTGGTATGGTGACGACCATGATGCTGGTGGTGGTGTGGACCTGTTATGGTGACGACCACGATGCTGGTGGTGGTGTGGACCTGGTATGGTGAGGAACGTGATGCTGGTGGTGTTTACCGGGTATGGTGAGGACCGTGATGCTGGTGGTGTGGACCTGGTATGGTGAGGACCGTGATGCTGGTGGTGTGGACCTGGTATGGTGAGGATCATGATGCTGGTGGTGGTGTGGACCTGGTATGGTGAGGGACCATGATGCTGGTAGTGTGGACCTGGTATGGTGAGGACCATGATGCTGGTGGTGTGGACCTGGTTTGGTGAGGACCATGATGCTGGTGGTGGTGTGGACCTGGTATGGTGAGGACCATGATGCTGGTGGTGTGGACCTGGTATGGTGAGGACCATGGTGCTGGTGGTGTGGACCTGGTAGGGTGAGGACCATGATGCTGGTGGTGTGGACCTGGTATGGTGAGGACCATGATGCTGGTGGTGGTGTGGACCTGGTATGGTGAGGACCATGATGCTGGTACTGTGGACCTGGTATGGTGAGGACCATGATGCTGGTGGTGTGGACCTGGTATGGTGAGGACCAAGATGATGGTGGTGTGGACCTGGTATGGCGAGGACCACGATGCTGGTGGTGGTGTGGACCTGGTATGGTGAGGACCATGATGCTGGTGGTGGTGTGGACCTGGTATGGTGAGGACCATGATGCTGGTAGTGGTGTGGACCTGGTATGGTGAGGATCATGATGCTAGTGGTGGTATGGACCTGGTATGGTGAGGACCGTGATGCTGGTGGTGGTGTGGACCTGATATGGTAAGGACTGTGATGCTGGTGGTGGTGTGGACCTGGTATGGTAAGGACCGTGATGCTGGTGGTGGTGTGGACCTGGTATGGTGAGGACCATGATGCTGGTGGTGAGGACCTGGTATGGTGACGACCATGATGCTGGTGGTGGTGTGGACCTGGTATGGTGAAAACCATGATGCTGGTGGTGAGGACCTAGTATGGTGACGACCATGATGCTAATGGTGGTGTGGACCTGGTATGGTGACGACCATGATGCTGATGGTGGTGTGGACCTGGTATGGTGAGGACCATGATGCTGGTGGTGTGGACCTGTTATGGTGACGACCATGATGCTGGTGGTGGTGTGGGCCTGGTATGGTGAAAACCATGATGCTGGTGGTGAGGACCTGGTATGGTGACGACCATGATGCTGGTGGTGGTGTGGACCTGGTATGGTGACGACCATGATGCTGGTGGTGGTGTGGACCTGGTATGGTGAGGACCATGATGCTGGTGGTGTGGACCTGGTATGGTGAGGACCATGATGCTGGTGGTAGTGTGGACCTGGTATGGTGAGGACCATGATGCTGGTGGGGGTGTGGACCTGGTATGGTGAGGACCATGATGCTGATGTGGACCTGGTATGGTGAGGACCATGATGCTTGTGGTGTGGACCTGGTATGGTGAGGACCATGATGCAGTTGGTGGTGTGGACCTAGTATGGTAAGGACCATGGTGCTGGTGGTGGTGGGGACCTGGTATCGTGAGGACCATGATGCTGGTGGTGGTGTGGACCTGGTATGGTGAGGACCATGATGCTGGTGGTGGTGTGGACCTGGTATGGTGAGGACCATGATGCTGGTGGTGGTATGGACCTGGTATGGTGAGGACCGTGATGCTGGTGGTATGGACCTGGTATGGTGAGGACCATGATGCTGGTGGTTTGGACCTGGTATGGTGAGGACCATGATGCTGGTGGCGGTGTGGACCTGGTATGGTGAAGACCATGATGCTGGTGGTGTGGACCTGGTATGGTGAGGACCATGATGCTGGTGGTGTGGATCTGGTATGGTGAGGACCATGATGCTGGTGGTGGTGTGGACCTGGTATGGTGAGGACCATGATGCTGGTGGTGGTATGGACCTGGTATGGTGAGGACCGTGATGCTGGTGGTGGTGTGGACCTGGTATGGTGAGGACCGTGATGCTGGTGGTGGTGTGGACCTTGCATGGTGAGGACCGTGATGCTGGTGGTGGTGTGGACCTGGTATGGTGAGGACCATGATGCTGGTGGTGAGGACCTGGTATGGTGACGACCATGATGCTGGTGGTGGTGTGGACCTGGTATGGTGAAAACCATGATGCTGGTGGTGAGGACCTGGTATGGTGACGACCATGATGCTGGTGGTGGTGTGGACCTGGTATGGTGACGACCATGATGCTGATGGTGGTGTGGACCTGGTATGGTGAGGACCATGATGCTGGTGGTGTGGACCTGGTATGGTGACGACCATGATGCTGGTGGTGGTGTGGACCTGGTATGGGGAAAACCATGATGCTGGTGGTGAGGACCTGGTATGGTGACGACCATGATGCTGGTGGTGGTGTGGACCTGGTATGGTGAGGACCAGGACCATGATGCTGGTGGTGGTGTGGACCTGGTATGGTGAGGACCATAATGCTGGTGGTGTGGACCTGGCATTGTGAGGACCATGATGCTGGTGGTGGTGTGGACCTGGTATAGTGAGGACCATGATGCTGGTGGTGTGGACCTGGTATGGTGAAGACCATGGTGCTGGTGGTATAGACCTGGTATGGTGAGGACCATGATGCTGGTGGTATGGACCTGGTATGGTGAGGACCATGATGCTGGTGGCGGTGTGGACATGGTATGGTGAAGACCATGATGCTGGTGGTGTGGACCTGGTATGGTGAGGACCATGATGCTGGTGGTGTGGACCTGGTATGGTGAGGACCATGATGCTGGTGGTGGTGTGGACCTGGTATGGTGAGGACCATGATGCTGGTGGTGGTGTGGACCTGGTATGGTGAGGACCATGATGCTGGTGGTGGTATGGACCTGGTATGGTGAGGACCGTGATGCTGGTGGTGGTGTGGACCTGGTATGGTGAGGACCGTGATGCTGGTGGTGGTGTGGACCTGGCATGGTGAGGACCGTGATGCTGGTGGTGGTGTGGACCTGGTATGGTGAGGACCATGATGCTGATGGTGAGGATCTGGTATGGTGACGACCATGATGCTGGTGGTGGTGTGGACCTGGTCTGGTGAAAACCATGATGCTGGTGGTGAGGACCTGGTATGGTGACGACCATGATGCTGGTGGTGGTGTGGACCTGGTATGGTGACGACCATGATGCTGATGGCGGTGTGGACCTGGTATGGTGAGGGCCATGATGCTGGTGGTGTGGACCTGGTATGGTGACGACCATGATGCTGGTGGTGGTGTGGACCTGGTATGGTGAAAACCATGATGCTAGTGGTGAGGACCTGGTATGGTGACGACCATGATGCTGGTGGTGGTGTGGACCTGGTATGGTGACGACCATGATGCTGGTGGTGGTGTGGACCTGGTATGGTGAGGACCATGATGCTGGTGGTGTGGACCTGGAATGGTGAGGACCATGATGCTGGTGGTGGTGTGGACCTGGTATGGTGAGGACCATGATGCTGGTGGGGGTGTGGACCTGGTATGGTGAGGACCATGATGCTGATGTGGACCTGGTATGGTGAGGACCATGATGCTGGTGGTGTGGACCTGGTATGGTGAGGACCATGATGCTGGTGGTAGTGTGGACCTGGTATGGTGAGGACCATGATGCTGGTGGGGGTGTGGACCTGGTATGGTGAGGACCATGATGCTGATGTGGACCTGGTATGGTGAGGACCATGATGCTGGTGGTGTGGACCTGGTATGGTGAGGACCATGATGCAGTTGGTGGTGTGGACCTAGTATGGTAAGGACCATGGTGCTGGTGGTGGTGGGGACCTGGTAGCGTGAGGACCATGATGCTGGTGGTGGTGTGGACCTGGTATGGTGAGGACCATGATGCTGGTGGTGGTGTGGACCTGGTATGGTGAGGACCATGATGCTGGTGGTGGTATGGACCTGGTATGGTGAGGACCGTGATGCTGGTGGTATGGACCTGGTATGGTGAGGACCATGATGCTGGTGGTTTGGACCTGGTATGGTGAGGACCATGATGCTGGTGGCGGTGTGGACCTGGTATGGTGAAGACCATGATGCTGGTGGTGTGGACCTGGTATGGTGAGACCATGATGCTGGTGGTGTGGACCTGGTATGGTGAGGACCATGATGCTGGTGGTAGTGTGGACCTGGTATGGTGAGGACCATGATGCTGGTGGTGGTGTGGACCTGGTATGGTGAGGACCATGATGCTGGTGGTGGTATGGACCTGGTATGGTGAGGACCGTGATGCTGGTGGTGGTGTGGACCTGGTATGGTGAGGACCGTGATGCTGGTGGTGGTGTGGACCTGGCATGGTGAGGACCGTGATGCTGGTGGTGGTGTGGACCTGGTATGGTGAGGACCATGATGCTGGTGGTGAGGACCTGGTATGGTGACGACCATGATGCTGGTGGTGGTGTGGACCTGGTATGGTGAAAACCATGATGCTGGTGGTGAGGACCTGGTATGGTGACGACCATGATGCTGGTGGTGGTGTGGACCTGGTATGGTGACGACCATGATGCTGATGGTGGTGTGGACCTGGTATGGTGAGGACCATGATGCTGGTGGTGTGGACCTGGTATGGTGACGACCATGATGCTGGTGGTGGTGTGGACCTGGTATGGGGAAAACCATGATGCTGGTGGTGAGGACCTGGTATGGTGACGACCATGATGCTGGTGGTGGTGTGGACCTGGTATGGTGAGGACCAGGACCATGATGCTGGTGGTGGTGTGGACCTGGTATGGTGAGGACCATAATGCTGGTGGTGTGGACCTGGCATTGTGAGGACCATGATGCTGGTGGTGGTGTGGACCTGGTATAGTGAGGACCATGATGCTGGTGGTGTGGACCTGGTATGGTGAAGACCATGGTGCTGGTGGTATAGACCTGGTATGGTGAGGACCATGATGCTGGTGGTATGGACCTGGTATGGTGAGGACCATGATGCTGGTGGCGGTGTGGACATGGTATGGTGAAGACCATGATGCTGGTGGTGTGGACCTGGTATGGTGAGGACCATGATGCTGGTGGTGTGGACCTGGTATGGTGAGGACCATGATGCTGGTGGTGGTGTGGACCTGGTATGGTGAGGACCATGATGCTGGTGGTGGTGTGGACCTGGTATGGTGAGGACCATGATGCTGGTGGTGGTATGGACCTGGTATGGTGAGGACCGTGATGCTGGTGGTGGTGTGGACCTGGTATGGTGAGGACCGTGATGCTGGTGGTGGTGTGGACCTGGCATGGTGAGGACCGTGATGCTGGTGGTGGTGTGGACCTGGTATGGTGAGGACCATGATGCTGATGGTGAGGATCTGGTATGGTGACGACCATGATGCTGGTGGTGGTGTGGACCTGGTATGGTGAAAACCATGAAGCTGGTGGTGAGGACCTGGTATGGTGACGACCATGATGCTGGTGGTGGTGTGGACCTGGTATGGTGACGACCATGATGCTGATAGCGGTGTGGACCTGGTATGGTGAGGACCATGATGCTGGTGGTGTGGACCTGGTATGGTGACGACCATGATGCTGGTGGTGGTGTGGACCTGGTATGGTGAAAACCATGATGCTAGTGGTGAGGACCTGGTATGGTGACGACCATGATGCTGGTGGTGGTGTGGACCTGGTATGGTGACGACCATGATGCTGGTGGTGGTGTGGACCTGGTATGGTGAGGACCATGATGCTGGTGGTGTGGACCTGGAATGGTGAGGACCATGATGCTGGTGGTGGTGTGGACCTGGTATGGTGAGGACCATGATGCTGGTGGGGGTGTGGACCTGGTATGGTGAGGACCATGATGCTGATGTGGACCTGGTTTGGTGAGGACCATGATGCTGGTGGTGTGGACCTGGTATGGTGAGGACCATGATGCTGTTGGTGGTGTGGACCTGGAATGGTGAGGACCATGATGCTGGTGGTGGTGGGGACCTGGTATCGTGAGGACCATGATGCTGGTGGTGGTGTGGACCTGGTATGGTGAGGACCATGATGCTGGTGGTGGTGTGGACCTGGTATGGTGAGGACCATGATGCTGGTGGTGGTATGGACCTGGTATGGTGAGGACCGTGATGCTGGTGGTGGTGTGGACCTGGTATGGTGACGACCATGATGCTGGTGGTGATGTGGACCTAGCATGGTGAGGACCATGATGCTGGTGGTGGTGTGGACCTGGTATGGTGAGGATCGTGATGCTGTTGGTGGTGTGGACCTGGTATGGTGAGGACCATGATGCTGGTAGTGTGAACCTGGTATGGTGAGGACCATGATGGTGGTGGTGAGGACTTGGTATGGTGAGGACCATGATGCTGGTGTTGTGGACCTGTTATGGTGAGGACCATGATGCAGGTGGTGTGGATCTTGTATGGTGAGGACAATGATGCTGGTGGTGGTGTGGACCTGGTATGGTGAGGACCGTGATGCTGGTGGTGAGGACCTTTTATGGTGAGGACAGTGATGCTGATGGTGGTGTGGACCTGGTATGGTGAGGACCATGACGCTGATGGTGGTGTGGACCTGGTATGGTGAAGACCATGATGCTGGCGGTGTAGACCTGGTATAGTAAGGACCATGATGCTGATGTGGACCTGGTACGGTGAGGACCATGATGCTGGTGGTATGGGCCTGGTATGGTGAGGACCATGATGCTGGTGGTGGTGTGGACCTGGTATGGCGAGGACCATGATGCTGGTGGTATGGATCTTGTATGGAGAGGACCATGATGCTGATGGTGGTGTGGACCTGGTATGGTGAGGACCATGATGCTGGTGGTGTGGACCTGGTATGGTGAGGACCATGATGCTGGCGGTGTGGACCTGGTATGGTGAGGACCGTGATGCTGGTGGTATGGACCTGGTATGGTGAGGACCGTGATGCTGGTGGTGTGGACCTGGTAGGGTGAGGACCATGATGCTGGTGGTGTGGACCTGGTATGGTAAGGACCATGATGCAGGTGGTGTGGACCTGGTATGGTGAGGACCATGATACTGGTGGTGTGGACCTGGTATGGTGAGGACCATGATACTGGTGGTGTGGACCTGGTATGGTGAGGACCGTGATGCTGGTGGTGGTGTGGACCTGGTATGGTGAGGACCATGATGCTGGTGGTGTGGACCTGGTATGGTGAGGACCATGATGCTGGTGGTGAGGACCTGGTATGGTGAGGACCGTGATGCTGGTGGTGGTGTGGACCTGGTATGGTGAGGACCGTGATGCTGGTGGTGGTTTGGACCTGGTATGGTGAGGACCATGATGCTGGTGTTGTGGACCTTGTATGGTGAGGACCATGATGCTGGAGGTGTGGATCTTGTATGGTGAGGATCATGATGCTGGTGGTGAGGACTTGGTATAGTGAGGACCATGATGCTGGTGTTGTGGACCTGGTATGGTAAGGACCATGATGCAGGTGCTGTGGATCTTGTATGGTGAGGACCACGATGCTGGTGGTGGTGTGGACCTGGTATGGTGACGACCATGATGCTGGTGGTGGTGTGGACCTGTTATGGTGACGACCACGATGCTGGTGGTGGTGTGGACCTGGTATGGTGAGGAAAGTGATGCTGGTGGTGTTTACCGGGTATGGTGAGGACCGTGATGCTGGTGGTGTGGACCTGGTATGGTGAGGACCGTGATG
Source organism: Procambarus clarkii (assembly GCF_040958095.1). Classification (NCBI taxonomy): domain Eukaryota; kingdom Metazoa; phylum Arthropoda; class Malacostraca; order Decapoda; family Cambaridae; genus Procambarus; species Procambarus clarkii. The sequence continues at coordinate 26,842,996 of NC_091194.1, forward strand.
CTGGTGGTGTGGACCTGGTATGGTGAGGATCATGATGCTGGTGGTGGTGTGGACCTGGTATGGTGAGGGACCATGATGCTGGTAGTGTGGACCTGGTATGGTGAGGACCATGATGCTGGTGGTGTGGACCTGGTTTGGTGAGGACCATGATGCTGGTGGTGGTGTGGACCTGGTATGGTGAGGACCATGATGCTGGTGGTGTGGACCTGGTATGGTGAGGACCATGGTGCTGGTGGTGTGGACCTGGTAGGGTGAGGACCATGATGCTGGTGGTGTGGACCTGGTATGGTGAGGACCATGATGCTGGTGGTGGTGTGGACCTGGTATGGTGAGGACCATGATGCTGGTAGTGTGGACCTGGTATGGTGAGGACCATGATGCTGGTGGTGTGGACCTGGTATGGTGAGGACCATGATGCTGGTGGTGAGGACCTGGTATGGTGAGGACCGTGATGCTGGTGGTGGTGTGGACCTGGTATGGTGAGGACCGTGATGCTGGTGGTGGTTTGGATCTGGTATGGTGAGGACCATGATGCTGGTGTTGTGGACCTTGTATGGTGAGGACCATGATGCTGGAGGTGTGGATCTTGTATGGTGAGGATCATGATGCTGGTGGTGAGGACTTGGTATAGTGAGGACCATGATGCTGGTGTTGTGGACCTGGTATGGTAAGGACCATGATGCAGGTGCTGTGGATCTTGTATGTTGAGGACCACGATGCTGGTGGTGGTGTGGACCTGGTATGGTGACGACCATGATGCTGGTGGTGGTGTGGACCTGTTATGGTGACGACCACGATGCTGGTGGTGGTGTGGACCTGGTATGGTGAGGAACGTGATGCTGGTGGTGTTTACCGGGTATGGTGAGGACCGTGATGCTGGTGGTGTGGACCTGGTATGGTGAGGACCGTGATGCTGGTGGTGTGGACCTGGTATGGTGAGGATCATGATGCTGGTGGTGGTGTGGACCTGGTATGGTGAGGGACCATGATGCTGGTAGTGTGGACCTGGTATGGTGAGGACCATGATGCTGATGGTGTGGACCTGGTTTAGTGAGGACCATGATGCTGGTGGTGGTGTGGACCTGGTATGGTGAGGACCATGATGCTGGTGGTGTGGACCTGGTATGGTGAGGACCATGGTGCTGGTGGTGTAGACCTGGTAGGGTGAGGACCATGATGCTGGTGGTGTGGACCTGGTATGGTGAGGACCATGATGCTGGTGGTGGTGTGGACCTGGTATGGTGAGGACCATGATGCTGGTAGTGTGGACCTGGTATGGTGAGGACCATGATGCTGGTGGTGTGGACCTGGTATGGTGAGGACCAAGATGATGGTGGTGTGGACCTGGTATGGCGAGGACCATGATGCTGGTGGTGGTGTGGACCTGGTATGGTGAGGACCATGATGCTGGTGGTGGTGTGGACCTGGTATGGTGAGGACCATGATGCTGGTAGTGGTGTGGAGCTGGTATGGTGAGGATCATGATGCTAGTGGTGGTATGGACCTGGTATGGTGAGGACCGTGATGCTGGTGGTGGTGTGGACCTGATATGGTAAGGACTGTGATGCTGGTGGTGGTGTGGACCTGGTATGGTAAGGACCGTGATGCTGGTGGTGGTGTGGACCTGGTATGGTGAGGACCATGATGCTGGTGGTGAGGACCTGGTATGGTGACGACCATGATGCTGGTGGTGGTGTGGACCTGGTATGGTGAAAACCATGATGCTGGTGGTGAGGACCTAGTATGGTGACGACCATGATGCTAATGGTGGTGTGGACCTGGTATGGTGACGACCATGATGCTGATGGTGGTGTGGACCTGGTATGGTGAGGACCATGATGCTGGTGGTGTGGACCTGGTATGGTGACGACCATGATGCTGGTGGTGGTGTGGGCCTGGTATGGTGAAAACCATGATGCTGGTGGTGAGGACCTGGTATGGTGACGACCATGATGCTGGTGGTGGTGTGGACCTGGTATGGTGACGACCATGATGCTGGTGGTGGTGTGGACCTGGTATGGTGAGGACCATGATGCTGGTGGTGTGGACCTGGTATGGTGAGGACCATGATGCTGGTGGTAGTGTGGACCTGGTATGGTGAGGACCATGATGCTGGTGGGGGTGTGGACCTGGTATGGTGAGGACCATGATGCTGATGTGGACCTGGTATGGTGAGGACCATGATGCTGGTGGTGTGGACCTGGTATGGTGAGGACCATGATGCAGTTGGTGGTGTGGACCTGGTATGGTAAGGACCATGGTGCTGGTGGTGGTGGGGACCTGGTATCGTGAGGACCATGATGCTGGTGGTGGTGTGGACCTGGTATGGTGAGGACCATGATGCTGGTGGTGGTGTGGACCTGGTATGGTGAGGACCATGATGCTGGTGGTGGTATGGACCTGGTATGGTGAGGACCGTGATGCTGGTGGTATGGACCTGGTATGGTGAGGACCATGATGCTGGTGGTTTGGACCTGGTATGGTGAGGACCATGATGCTGGTGGCGGTGTGGACCTGGTATGGTGAAGACCATGATGCTGGTGGTGTGGACCTGGTATGGTGAGGACCATGATGCTGGTGGTGTGGACCTGGTATGGTGAGGACCATGATGCTGGTGGTAGTGTGGACCTGGTATGGTGAGGACCATGATGCTGGTGGTGGTGTGGACCTGGTATGGTGAGGACCATGATGCTGGTGGTGGTATGGACCTGGTATGGTGAGGACCGTGATGCTGGTGGTGGTGTGGACCTGGTATGGTGAGGACCGTGATGCTGGTGGTGGTGTGGACCTGGCATGGTGAGGACCGTGATGCTGGTGGTGGTGTGGACCTGGTATGGTGAGGACCATGATGCTGGTGGTGAGGACCTGGTATGGTGACGACCATGATGCTGGTGGTGGTGTGGACCTGGTATGGTGAAAACCATGATGCTGGTGGTGAGGACCTGGTATGGTGACGACCATGATGCTGGTGGTGGTGTGGACCTGGTATGGTGACGACCATGATGCTGATGGTGGTGTGGACCTGGTATGGTGAGGACCATGATGCTGGTGGTGTGGACCTGGTATGGTGACGACCATGATGCTGGTGGTGGTGTGGACCTGGTATGGGGAAAACCATGATGCTGGTGGTGAGGACCTGGTATGGTGACGACCATGATGCTGGTGGTGGTGTGGACCTGGTATGGTGAGGACCAGGACCATGATGCTGGTGGTGGTGTGGACCTGGTATGGTGAGGACCATAATGCTGGTGGTGTGGACCTGGCATTGTGAGGACCATGATGCTGGTGGTGGTGTGGACCTGGTATAGTGAGGACCATGATGCTGGTGGTGTGGACCTGGTATGGTGAAGACCATGGTGCTGGTGGTATAGACCTGGTATGGTGAGGACCATGATGCTGGTGGTATGGACCTGGTATGGTGAGGACCATGATGCTGGTGGCGGTGTGGACATGGTATGGTGAAGACCATGATGCTGGTGGTGTGGACCTGGTATGGTGAGGACCATGATGCTGGTGGTGTGGACCTGGTATGGTGAGGACCATGATGCTGGTGGTGGTGTGGACCTGGTATGGTGAGGACCATGATGCTGGTGGTGGTGTGGACCTGGTATGGTGAGGACCATGATGCTGGTGGTGGTATGGACCTGGTATGGTGAGGACCGTGATGCTGGTGGTGGTGTGGACCTGGTATGGTGAGGACCGTGATGCTGGTGGTGGTGTGGACCTGGCATGGTGAGGACCGTGATGCTGGTGGTGGTGTGGACCTGGTATGGTGAGGACCATGATGCTGATGGTGAGGATCTGGTATGGTGACGACCATGATGCTGGTGGTGGTGTGGACCTGGTATGGTGAAAACCATGATGCTGGTGGTGAGGACCTGGTATGGTGACGACCATGATGCTGGTGGTGGTGTGGACCTGGTATGGTGACGACCATGATGCTGATGGTGGTGTGGACCTGGTATGGTGAGGACCATGATGCTGGTGGTGTGGACCTGGTATGGTGACGACCATGATGCTGGTGGTGGTGTGGACCTGGTATGGTGAAAACCATGATGCTAGTGGTGAGGACCTGGTATGGTGACGACCATGATGCTGGTGGTGGTGTGGACCTGGTATGGTGACGACCATGATGCTGGTGGTGGTGTGGACCTGGTATGGTGAGGACCATGATGCTGGTGGTGTGGACCTGGAATGGTGAGGACCATGATGCTGGTGGTGGTGTGGACCTGGTATGGTGAGGACCATGATGCTGGTGGGGGTGTGGACCTGGTATGGTGAGGACCATGATGCTGATGTGGACCTGGTTTGGTGAGGACCATGATGCTGGTGGTGTGGACCTGGTATGGTGAGGACCATGATGCTGTTGGTGGTGTGGACCTGGTATGGTGAGGACCATGATGCTGGTGGTGGTGGGGACCTGGTATCGTGAGGACCATGATGCTGGTGGTGGTGTGGACCTGGTATGGTGAGGACCATGATGCTGGTGGTGGTATGGACCTGGTATGGTGAGGACCGTGATGCTGGTGGTGGTGTGGACCTGGTATGGTGACGACCATGATGCTGGTGGTGATGTGGACCTAGCATGGTGAGGACCATGATGCTGGTGGTAGTGTGGACCTGGTATGGTGAGGATCGTGATGCTGTTGGTGGTGTGGACCTTGTATGGTGAGGGCCATGATGCTGGTAGTGTGAACCTGGTATGGTGAGGACCATGATGGTGGTGGTGAGGACTTGGTATGGTGAGGACCATGATGCTGGTGTTGTGGACCTGTTATGGTGAGGACCATGATGCAGGTGGTGTGGATCTTCTATGGTGAGGACAATGATGCTGGTGGTGGTGTGGACCTGGTATGGTGAGGACCGTGATGCTGGTGGTGAGGACCTTTTATGGTGAGGACAGTGATGCTGATGGTGGTGTGGACCTGGTATGGTGAGGACCATGACGCTGATGGTGGTGTGGACCTGGTATGGTGAGGACCATGATGCTGGCGGTGTAGACCTGGTATAGTAAGGACCATGATGCTGATGTGGACCTGGTACGGTGAGGACCATGATGCTGGTGGTATGGGCCTGGTATGGTGAGGACCATGATGCTGGTGGTGGTGTGGACCTGGTATGGCGAGGACCATGATGCTGGTGGTATGGATCTTGTATGGAGAGGACCATGATGCTGATGGTGGTGTGGACCTGGTATGGTGAGGACCATGATGCTGGTGGTGTGGACCTGGTATGGTGAGGACCATGATGCTGGCGGTGTGGACCTGGTATGGTGAGGACCGTGATGCTGGTGGTATGGACCTGGTATGGTGAGGACCGTGATGCTGGTGGTGTGGACCTGGTAGGGTGAGGATCATGATGCTGGTGGTGAGGACTTGGTATAGTGAGGACCATGATGCTGGTGTTGTGGACCTGGTATGGTAAGGACCATGATGCAGGTGCTGTGGATCTTGTATGGTGAGGACCACGATGCTGGTGGTGGTGTGGACCTGGTATGGTGACGACCATGATGCTGGTGGTGGTGTGGACCTGTTATGGTGACGACCACGATGCTGGTGGTGGTGTGGACCTGGTATGGTGAGGAACGTGATGCTGGTGGTGTTTACCGGGTATGGTGAGGACCGTGATGCTGGTGGTGTGGACCTGGTATGGTGAGGACCGTGATGCTGGTGGTGTGGACCTGGTATGGTGAGGATCATGATGCTGGTGGTGGTGTGGACCTGGTATGGTGAGGGACCATGATGCTGGTAGTGTGGACCTGGTATGGTGAGGACCATGATGCTGGTGGTGTGGACCTGGTTTGGTGAGGACCATGATGCTGGTGGTGGTGTGGACCTGGTATGGTGAGGACCATGATGCTGGTGGTGTGGACCTGGTATGGTGAGGACCATGGTGCTGGTGGTGTGGACCTGGTAGGGTGAGGACCATGATGCTGGTGGTGTGGACCTGGTATGGTGAGGACCATGATGCTGGTGGTGGTGTGGACCTGGTATGGTGAGGACCATGATGCTGGTAGTGTGGACCTGGTATGGTGAGGACCATGATGCTGGTGGTGTGGACCTGGTATGGTAAGGACCAAGATGATGGTGGTGTGGACCTGGTATGGCGAGGACCATGATGCTGGTGGTGGTGTGGACCTGGTATGGTGAGGACCATGATGCTGGTGGTGGTGTGGACCTGGTATGGTGAGGACCATGATGCTGGTAGTGGTGTGGAGCTGGTATGGTGAGGATCATGATGCTGGTGGTGGTATGGACCTGGTATGGTGAGGACCGTGATGCTGGTGGTGGTGTGGACCTGATATGGTAAGGACTGTGATGCTGGTGGTGGTGTGGACCTGGTATGGTAAGGACCGTGATGCTGGTGGTGGTGTGGACCTGGTATGGTGAGGACCATGATGCTGGTGGTGAGGACCTGGTATGGTGACGACCATGATGCTGGTGGTGGTGTGGACCTGGTATGGTGAAAACCATGATGCTGGTGGTGAGGACCTAGTATGGTGACGACCATGATGCTAATAGTGGTGTGGACCTGGTATGGTGACGACCATGATGCTGATGGTGGTGTAGACCTGGTATGGTGAGGACCATGATGCTGGTGGTGTGGACCTGGTATGGTGACGACCATGATGCTGGTGGTGGTGTGGGCCTGGTATGGTGAAAACCATGATGCTGGTGGTGAGGACCTGGTATGGTGACGACCATGATGCTGGTGGTGGTGTGGACCTGGTATGGTGACGACCATGATGCTGGTGGTGGTGTGGACCTGGTATGGTGAGGACCATGATGCTGGTGGTGTGGACCTGGTATGGTGAGGACCATGATGCTGGTGGTATTGTGGACCTGGTATGGTGAGGACCATGATGCTGGTGGGGGTGTGGACCTGGTATGGTGAGGACCATGATGCTGATGTGGACCTGGTATGGTGAGGACCATGATGCTGGTGGTGTGGACCTGGTATGGTGAGGACCATGATGCAGTTGGTGGTGTGGACCTGGTATGGTAAGGACCATGGTGCTGGTGGTGGTGGGGACCTGGTATCGTGAGGACCATGATGCTGGTGGTGGTGTGGACCTGGTATGGTGAGGACCATGATGCTGGTGGTGGTGTGGACCTGGTATGGTGAGGACCATGATGCTGGTGGTGGTATGGACCTGGTATGGTGAGGACCGTGATGCTGGTGGTGGTGTGGACCTGGTATGGTGACGACCATGATGCTGGTGGTGATGTGGACCTAGCATGGTGAGGACCATGATGCTGGTGGTGGTGTGGACCTGGTATGGTGAGGATCGTGATGCTGGTGGTGGTGTGGACCTGGTATGGTGAGGACCATGATGCTGGTAGTGTGAACCTGGTATGGTGAGGACCATGATGGTGGTGGTGAGGACTTGGTATGGTGAGGACCATGATGCTGGTGTTGTGGACCTGTTATGGTGAGGACCATGATGCAGGTGGTGTGGATCTTGTATGGTGAGGACCATGATGCTGGTGGTGGTGTGGACCTGGTATGGTGAGGACCGTGATGCTGGTGGTGAGGACCTTTTATGGTGAGGACCGTGATGCTGATGGTGGTGTGGACCTGGTATGGTGAGGACCATGATGCTGATGGTGGTGTGGAACTGGTATGGTGAGGACCATGATGCTGGTGGTATGGACCTGGTATGGTGAGGACCATGATGCTGGTGGTGGTGTGGACCTGGTATGGTGAGGACCATGATGCTGGTGGTGTGGATCTTGTATTGAGAGGACCATGATGCTGATGGTGGTGTGGACCTGGTATGGTGAGGACCATGATGCTGGTGGTGTGGACCTGGTATGGTGAGGACCATGATGCTGGCGGTGTGGACCTGGTATGGTGAGGACCGTGATGCTGGTGGTATGGACCTGGTATGGTGAGGACCGTGATGCTGGTGGTGTGGACCTGGTAGGGTGAGGACCATGATGCTGGTGGTGTGGTCCTGGTATGGTAAGGACCATGATGCAGGTGGTGTGGACCTGGTATGGTGAGGACCATGATACTGGTGGTGTGGACCTGGTACGGTGAGGACCATGATACTGGTGGTGTGGACCTGGTATGGTGAGGACCGTGATGCTGGTGGTGGTGTGGACCTGGTATGGTGAGGACCGTGATGCTGGTGGTAGTGTGGACCTGGTATGGTGAGGACCATTATGCTGGTGGTGTGGACCTGGTATGGTGAGGACCATGATGCTGGTGGTGAGGACCTGATATGGTGAGGACCGTGATGCTGGTGGTGGTGTGGACCTGGTATGGTGAGGACCGTGATGCTGGTGGTGTTGTGGACCTGGTATGGTGAGGACCATGATGCTGGTGTTGTGGACCTTGTATGGTGAGGACCATGATGCTGGTGGTGTGGATCTTGTATGGTGAGGATCATGATGCTGGTGGTGAGGACTTGGTATGGTGAGGACCATGATGCTGGTGTTGTGGACCTGGTATGATAAGGACCATGATGCAGGTGGTGTGGATCTTGTATGGTGAGGACCACGATGCTGGTGGTGGTGTGGACCTGGTATGGTGAGGACCGTGATGGTGGTGGTGAGGACCTGGTATGGTGAGGACCATGATGCTGGTGGTGTGGACCTGGTATGGTGAGGACCTTGATGCTGGTGGTGAGGACCTGGTATGGTGACGACCATGATGCTGGTGGTGGTGTGGACCTGGTATGGTGACGACCATGATGCTGGTGGTGGTGTGGACCTGGTATGGTGAGGACCATGATGCTGGTGGTGTGGACCTGGTATGGTGAGGACCATGATGCTGGTGGTGGTGTGGACCTGGTATGGTGAGGACCATGATGCTGGTGGGGGTGTGGACCTTGTATGGTGAGGACCATGATGCTGATGTGGACCTGGTATGGTGAGGACCATGATGCTGGTGGTGTGGACCTGGTATTGTGAGGACCATGATGCTGTTGGTGGTGTGGACCTGGTATGGTTAGGACCTTGATTCTGGTGGTGGTGGGGACCTGGTATCGTGAGGACCATGATGCTGGTGGTGGTGTGGACCTGGTATGGTGAGGACCATGATGCTGGTGGTGGTGTGGACCTGGTATGGTGAGGACCATGATGCTGGTGGTGGTATGGACCTGGTATGGTGAGGACCGTGATGCTGGTGGTGGTGTGGACCTGGTATGGTGACGACCATGATGCTGGTGGTGATGTGGACCTAGGATGGTGAGGACCATGATGCTGGTGGTGTGGACCTGGTAGGGTGAGGACCATGATGCTGGTGGTGTGGTCCTGGTATGGTAAGGACCATGATGCAGGTGGTGTGGACCTGGTATGGTGAGGACCATGATACTGGTGGTGTGGACCTGGTACGGTGAGGACCATGATACTGGTGGTGTGGACCTGGTATGGTGAGGACCGTGATGCTGGTGGTGGTGTGGACCTGGTATGGTGAGGACCGTGATGCTGGTGGTAGTGTGGACCTGGTATGGTGAGGACCATTATGCTGGTGGTGTGGACCTGGTATGGTGAGGACCATGATGCTGGTGGTGAGGACCTGATATGGTGAGGACCGTGATGCTGGTGGTGGTGTGGACCTGGTATGGTGAGGACCGTGATGCTGGTGGTGTTGTGGACCTGGTATGGTGAGGACCATGATGCTGGTGTTGTGGACCTTGTATGGTGAGGACCATGATGCTGGTGGTGTGGATCTTGTATGGTGAGGATCATGATGCTGGTGGTGAGGACTTGGTATGGTGAGGACCATGATGCTGGTGGTGTGGACCTGGTATTGTGAGGACCATGATGCTGTTGGTGGTGTGGACCTGGTATGGTTAGGACCTTGATTCTGGTGGTGGTGGGGACCTGGTATCGTGAGGACCATGATGCTGGTGGTGGTGTGGACCTGGTATGGTGAGGACCATGATGCTGGTGGTGGTGTGGACCTGGTATGGTGAGGACCATGATGCTGGTGGTGGTATGGACCTGGTATGGTGAGGACCGTGATGCTGGTGGTGGTGTGGACCTGGTATGGTGACGACCATGATGCTGGTGGTGATGTGGACCTAGGATGGTGAGGACCGTGATGCTGGTGGTGTGGACCTGGTAGGGTGAGGACCATGATGCTGGTGGTGTGGTCCTGGTATGGTAAGGACCATGATGCAGGTGGTGTGGACCTGGTATGGTGAGGACCATGATACTGGTGGTGTGGACCTGGTACGGTGAGGACCATGATACTGGTGGTGTGGACCTGGTATGGTGAGGACCGTGATGCTGGTGGTGGTGTGGACCTGGTATGGTGAGGACCGTGATGCTGGTGGTAGTGTGGACCTGGTATGGTGAGGACCATTATGCTGGTGGTGTGGACCTGGTATGGTGAGGACCATGATGCTGGTGGTGAGGACCTGATATGGTGAGGACCGTGATGCTGGTGGTGGTGTGGACCTGGTATGGTGAGGACCGTGATGCTGGTGGTGTTGTGGACCTGGTATGGTGAGGACCATGATGCTGGTGTTGTGGACCTTGTATGGTGAGGACCATGATGCTGGTGGTGTGGATCTTGTATGGTGAGGATCATGATGCTGGTGGTGAGGACTTGGTATGGTGAGGACCATGATGCTGGTGTTGTGGACCTGGTATGATAAGGACCATGATGCAGGTGGTGTGGATCTTGTATGGTGAGGACCACGATGCTGGTGGTGGTGTGGACCTGGTATGGTGAGGACCGTGATGGTGGTGGTGAGGACCTGGTATGGTGAGGACCATGATGCTGGTGGTGTGGACCTGGTATGGTGAGGACCTTGATGCTGGTGGTGAGGACCTGGTATGGTGACGACCATGATGCTGGTGGTGGTGTGGACCTGGTATGGTGACGACCATGATGCTGGTGGTGGTGTGGACCTGGTATGGTGAGGACCATGATGCTGGTGGTGTGGACCTGGTATGGTGAGGACCATGATGCTGGTGGTGGTGTGGACCTGGTATGGTGAGGACCATGATGCTGGTGGGGGTGTGGACCTTGTATGGTGAGGACCATGATGCTGATGTGGACCTGGTATGGTGAGGACCATGATGCTGGTGGTGTGGACCTGGTATTGTGAGGACCATGATGCTGTTGGTGGTGTGGACCTGGTATGGTTAGGACCTTGATTCTGGTGGTGGTGGGGACCTGGTATCGTGAGGACCATGATGCTGGTGGTGGTGTGGACCTGGTATGGTGAGGACCATGATGCTGGTGGTGGTGTGGACCTGGTATGGTGAGGACCATGATGCTGGTGGTGGTATGGACCTGGTATGGTGAGGACCGTGATGCTGGTGGTGGTGTGGACCTGGTATGGTGACGACCATGATGCTGGTGGTGATGTGGACCTAGGATGGTGAGGACCATGATGCTGGTGGTGGTGTGGACCTGGTATGGTGAGGATCGTGATGCTGGTGGTGGTGTGGACCAGGTATGATGAGGACCATGATGCTGGTAGTGTGAACCTGGTATAGTGAGGACCATGATGGTGGTGGTGAGGACTTGGTATGGTGAGGACCATGATGCTGGTGTTGTGGAGCTGTTATGGTGAGGACCATGATGCAGGTGGTGTGGATCTTGTATGGTGAGGACCATGATGCTGGTGGTGGTGTGGACCTGGTATGGTGAGGACCGTGATGCTGGTGGTGAGGACCTTTTATGATGAGGACCGTGATGCTGATATTGGTGTGGACCTGGTATGGTGAGGACCATGATGCTGATGGTGGTGTGGACCTGGTATGGTGAGGACCATGATGCTGGTGGTGTGGACCTGGTATGGTAAGGACCATGATGCTGATGTGGACCTGGTATAGTGAGGACCATGATGCTGGTGGTATGGACCTGGTATGGTGAGGACCATGATGCAGGTGGTGGTGTGGACCAGGTATGGTGAGGACTATGATGCTGGTGGTGTGGATCTTTTATGGAGAGGACCATGATGCTGATGGTGGTGTGGACCTGGTATGGTGAGGACCATGATGCTGGTGGTGTGGACCTGGTATGGTGAGGACCATGATGCTGGCGGTGTGGACCTGGTATGGTGAGGACCGTGATGCTGGTGGTATGGACCTGGTATGGTGAGGACCGTGATGCTGGTGGTGTGGACCTGGTAGGGTGAGGACCATGATGCTGGTGGTGTGGACCTGGTATGGTAAGGACCATGATGCAGGTGGTGTGGACCTGGTATGGTGAGGACCATGATACTGGTGGTGTGGACCTGGTATTGTGAGGACCATGATACTGGTGGTGTGGACCTGGTATGGTGAGGACCGTGATGATGGTGGTAGTGTGGACCTGGTATGGTGAGGACCGTGATGCTGGTGGTAGTGTGGACCTGGTATGGTGAGGACCTTGATGCTGGTGGTGTGGACCTGATATGGTGAGGACCATGAAGCTGGTGGTGAGGACCTGGTATGGTGAGGACCCTGATGCTGGTGGTGGTGTTGACCTGGTATGGTGAGGACCGTGATGCTGGTGGTGCTGTGGACCTGGTATGGTGAGGACCATGATGCTGGTGTTGTGGACCTTGTATGGTGAGGACCATGACGCTGGTGGTGTGGATCTTTTATGGTGTGGATCATGATGCTGGTTGTGAGGACTTGGTATGGTGAGGACCATGATGCTGGTGTTGTGGACCTGGTATGGTAAGGACCATGATGCAGGTGGTGTGGATCTTGTATGGTGAGGACCACGATGCTGGTGGTGGTGTGGACCTGGTATGGTGAGGACCGTGATGGTGGTGGTGAGGACCTGGTATGGTGAGGACCATGATGCTGGTGGTGTGGACCTGGTATGGTGAGGACCATATATGCTGGTGGTGTGGACCTGGTATTGTGGGGACCATGATGCTGGTGGTCGTGTGGACCTGATATGGTGGGGACCGTGATGCTGGTGGTGGTGTGGACCTGGTATGGTGAGGACCGTGATGCTGGTGGTGTTTACCGGGTGTGGTGAGGACCGTGATGCTGGTGGTGTGGACCTGGTATGGTGAGGACCGTGATGCTGGTGGTGTGGACCTGGTATGGTGAGGATCATGATGCTCGTGGTGGTGTGGACCTGGTATGGTGAGGACCGTAATGCTAGTGGTGATGTGGACCTGGTATGGTGTGGGACCATGATGCTGGTAGTGTGGACCTGGTATGGTGAGGACCAGGACCATGATGCTGGTGGTATGGACCTGGTATGGTGAAGACCATGATGCTGGTGGTATGGACCTGGTATGGTGAGGACCATGATGCTGGTGGCGGTGTGGACCTGGTATGGTGAAGACCATGATGCTGGTGGTGTGGACCTGGTATGGTGAGGAACCTGATGCTGGTGGTGTGGACCTGGTATGGTGAGGACCATGATGCTGGTGTTGTGGACCTTGTATGGTGAGGACCATGATGCTGGTGGTGTGGATCTTGTATGGTGAGGATCATGATGCTGGTGGTGAGGACTTGGTATGGTGAGGACCATGATTCTGGTGTTGTGGACCTGGTATGGTAAGGACCATGATGCAGGTGGTGTGGACCTTGTATGGTGAGGACCATGATGCTGGTGGTGTGGACCTGGTATGGTGAGGACCATGATGCTGGTGGTGAAGACCTGGTATGGTGACGACCATGATGCTGGTGGTGGTGTGGACCTGGTATGGTGACGACCATGATGCTGGTGGTGGTGTGGACCTGGTATGGTGAGGACCATGATGCTGGTGGTGTGGACCGGGTATGGTGAGGACCATGATGCTGGTGGTGGTGTGGACCTGGTATGGTGAGGACCATGATGCTGGTGGGGGTGTGGACCTGGTATGGTAAGGACCATGATGCTGATGTGGACCTGGTATGTTGAGGACCATGATGCTGGTGGTGTGGACCTGGTATGGTGAGGACCATGATGCTGTTGGTGGTGTGGACCTGGTATGGTGAGGACCATGATGCTGGTGGTGGTGGGGACCTGGTATCGTGAGGACCATGATGCTGGTGGTGGTGTGGACCTGGTATGGTGAGGACCATGATGCTGGTGGTGGTGTGGACCTGGTATGGTGAGGACCATGATGCTGGTGGTGGTATGGACCTGGTATGGTGAGGACCGTGATGCTGGTGGTGGTGTGGACCTGGTATGGTGGCGACCATGATGCTGGTGGTGGTTAGGACCTGGTATGGTGAGGACCATGATGCTGGTGGTGTGGACCTGGTATGGTGAGGACCATGGTGCTGGTGGTATGGACCTGGTATGGTGAGGACCATGATGCTGGTGGTATGGACCTGGTATGGTGAGGACCATGATGCTGGTGGCGATGTGGACCTGGTATGGAGAAGACCATGATGCTGGTGGTGTGGACCTGGTATGGTGAGGAACCTGATGCTGGTGGTGTGGACCTGGTATGGTGAGGACCATGATGCTGGTAATGTGGACCTGGTATGGTGAGGACAATGGTGCTGGTGGTGGCGTGGACTTGGTATGGTGAGAACCGTGATGCTGGTGGTGTGGACCTGGTATGGTGAGGACCACGATGCTGGTGGTGTGGACCTGGTATGGCGAGGACCATGATGCTGGTGTTGTGGACCTTGTATGGTGAGGACCATGATGCTGGTGGTGTGGATCTTGTATGGTGAGGATCATGATGCTGGTGGTGAGGACTTGGTATGGTGAGGACCATGATGCTGGTGTTGTGGACCTGGTATGGTAAGGACCATGATGCAGGTGGTGTGGATCTTGTATGGTGAGGACCACGATGCTGGTGGTGGTGTGGACCTGGTATGGTGAGGACCGTGATGGTGGTGGTGAGGACCTGGTATGGTGAGGACCATGATGCTGGTGGTGTGGACCTGGTATGGTGAGGACCATGATGCTGGTGGTGAGGACCTGGTATGGTGACGACCATGATGCTGGTGGTGGTGTGGACCTGGTATGGTGAGGACCATGATGCTGGTGGTGTGGACCTGGTATGGTGAGGACCATGATGCTGGTGGTGGTGTGGACCTGTTATGGTGAGGACCATGATGCTGGTGGGGGTGAGGACCTGGTATGGTGAGGACCATGATGCTGATGTGGACCTGGTATGGTGAGGACCATGATGCTGGTGGTGTGGACCTGGTATGGTGAGGACCATGATGCTGTTCGTGGTGTGGACCTTGTATGGTGAGGACCATGATGCTGGTGGTGGTGGGGACCTGGTATCGTGAGGACCATTATGCTGGTGGTGGTGTGGACCTGGTATGGTGAGGACCATGATGCTGGTGGTGGTGTGGACCTGGTATGGCGAGGACCATGATGCTGGTGGTGTGGACCTGGTATGGTGAGGACCGTGATGCTGGTGGTGTTGTGGACCTGGTATGGTGAGGACCATGATGCTGGTGTTGTGGACCTTGTATGGTGAGGACCATGATGCTGGTGGTGTGGATCTTGTATGGTGAGGATCATGATGCTGGTGGTGAGGACTTGGTATGGTGAGGACCATGATGCTGGTGTTGTGGACCTGGTATGGTAAGGACCATGATGCTGGTGTTGTGGACCTGGTATGGTAAGGACCACGATGCTGGTGGTGGTGTGGACCTGGTATGGTGAGGACTGTGATGGTGGTGGTGAGGACCTGGTATGGTGAGGACCATGATGCTGGTGGTGTGGACCTGGTATGGTGAGGACCATGATGCTGGTGGTTAGGACCTGGTATGGTGACGACCATGATGCTGGTGGTGGTGTGGACCTGGTATGGTAAGGACCATGATGCTGGTGGTGTGGACCTGGTATGGTGAGGACCATGATGCTGTTGGTGGTGTGGACCTGGTATGGTGAGGACCATGATGCTGGTGGGGGTGTGGACCTGGTATGGTGAGGACCATGATGCTGATGTGGACCTGGTATGGTGAGGACCATGATGCTGGTGGTGTGGACCTGGTATGGTGAGGACCATGATGCTGTTCGTGGTGTGGACCTTGTATGGTGAGGACCATGATGCTGGTGGTGGTGGGGACCTGGTATCGTGAGGACCATTATGCTGGTGGTGGTGTGGACCTGGTATGGTGAGGACCATGATGCTGGTGGTGGTGTGGACCTGGTATGGCGAGGACCATGATGCTGGTGGTGTGGACCTGGTATGGTGAGGACCGTGATGCTGGTGGTGTTGTGGACCTGGTATGGTGAGGACCATGATGCTGGTGTTGTGGACCTTGTATGGTGAGGACCATGATGCTGGTGGTGTGGATCTTGTATGGTGAGGATCATGATGCTGGTGGTGAGGACTTGGTATGGTGAGGACCATGATGCTGGTGTTGTGGACCTGGTATGGTAAGGACCATGATGCTGGTGTTGTGGACCTGGTATGGTAAGGACCACGATGCTGGTGGTGGTGTGGACCTGGTATGGTGAGGACTGTGATGGTGGTGGTGAGGACCTGGTATGGTGAGGACCATGATGCTGGTGGTGTGGACCTGGTATGGTGAGGACCATGATGCTGGTGGTTAGGACCTGGTATGGTGACGACCATGATGCTGGTGGTGGTGTGGACCTGGTATGGTAAGGACCATGATGCTGGTGGTGTGGACCTGGTATGGTGAGGACCATGATGCTGTTGGTGGTGTGGACCTGGTATGGTGAGGACCATGATGCTGGTGGGGGTGTGGACCTGGTATGGTGAGGACCATGATGCTGATGTGGACCTGGTATGGTGAGGACCATGATGCTGGTGGTGTGAACCTGGTATGGTGATGACCATGATGCTGTTGGTGGTGTGGACCTGGTATGGTGAGGACCATGATGCTGGTGGTGGTGGGGACCTGGTATCGTGAGGACCATGATGCTGGTGGTGGTGTGGACCTGGTATGGTGAGGACCATGATGCTGGTGGTGGTGTGGACCTGGTATGGTGAGGACCATGATGCTGGTGGTGGTATGGACCTGGTATGGTGAGGACCGTGATGCTGGTGGTGGTGTGGACCTGGTATGGTGGCGACCATGATGCTGGTGGTGATGTGGACCTAGCATGGTGAGGACCATGATGCTGGTGGTGGTGTGGACCTGGTATGGTGAGGATCGTGATGCTGGTGGTGGTGTGGACCTGGTATGGTGAGGACCATGATGCTGGTAGTGTGAACCTGGTATGGTGAGGACCATGATGGTGGTGGTGAGGACTTGGTATGGTGAGGACCATGATGCTGGTGTTGTGGAGCTGTTATGGTGAGGACCATGATGCAGGTGGTGTGGATCTTGTATGGTGAGGACCATAATGCTGGTGGTGGTGTGGACCTGGTATGGTGAGGACCGTGATGCTGGTGGTGAGGACCTGGTATGGTAAGGACCATGATGCTGGTGGTGTGGACTTGGTATCGTGAGGACCATGATGCTGATGGTGGTGTGGACCTGGTATGGTGAGGTCCATGATGCTGGTGGTGTGGACCGGGTATGGTGAGGATCATGATGCTGGTGGTTGTGTGTACCTGGTATGGTGAAGACCGTGATGCTGGTGGTGTGGACCTGGTATGGTGAGGACCGTGATGCTGGTGGTGTTGACCTGGTATGGTGAGGACTGTGATGCTGGTGGTGTGGACCTGGTATGGTGAGGACCGTGATGCTGGTGGTGTTGACCTGGTATGGTGAGGACTGTGATGCTGGTGGTGTGGACCTGGTATGGTGAGGATCATGATGCTGGTGGTGTAGACCTGATATAATGAGGACCAGGACCATGATGCTGGTGGTGTGCACCTGGTATAGTGAGGACCTTGATGCTGGTGGTGGTGTGGACCTGGTATGGTGAGGACCATGATGCTGGTGGTGTGGACCTGGTATGGTGAGGACCATGATGCTGGTGGTGGTGTGGACCTGGTATGGTGAGGACCGTGATGCTGGTGGTGAGGACCTTTTATGGTGAGGACCGTGATGCTGATGGTGGTGTGGACCTGGTATGGTGAGGACCATGATGCTGATGGTGGTGTGGACCTGGTATGGTGAGGACCATGATGCTGGTGGTGTGGACCTGGTATGGTAAGGACCATGATGCTGATGTGGACCTGGTATAGTGAGGACCATGATGCTGGTGGTATGGACCTGGTATGGTGAGGACCATGATGCAGGTGGTGGTGTGGACCTGGTATGGTGAGGACCATGATGCTGGTGGTGTGGGTATTGTATGGAGAGGACCATGATGCTGATGGTGGTGTGGACCTGGTATGGTGAGGACCATGATGCTGGTGGTGTGGACCTGGTATGGTGAGGACCATGATGCTGGCGGTGTGGACCTGGTATGGTGAGGAACGTGATGCTGGTGGTTTGGACCTGGTACGGTGAGGACCGTGATGCTGGTGGTGTGGACCTGGTAGGGTGAGGACCATGATGCTGGTGGTGTGGACCTGGTATGGTAAGGACCATGATGCAGGTGGTGTGGACCTGGTATGGTAAGGACCATGATACTGGTGGTGTGGACCTGGTATGGTGAGGACCATGATACTGGTGGTGTGGACCTGGTATGGTGAGGACCGTGATGCTGGTGGTAGTGTGGACCTGGTATGGTGAGGACCATGATGCTGGTGGTGTGGACCTGGTATGGTGAGGACCATGATGCTGGTGGTGTGGACCTGGTATGGTAAGGACCATGATGCTATTGGTGAGGACCTGGTATGGTGAGGACCGTGATGCTGGTGTTGGTGTGGACCTGGTATGGTGAGGACCGTGATGCTGGTGGTGGTGTGGACGTGGTATGGTGAGGACCGTGATGCTGGTGGTGGTGTGAACCTGGTATGGTGAGTACCATGATGCTGGTGGTGTGGACCTGATATGGTGAGGACCGTGATGCTGAGTAGTAGGGATGACGTGCCAGCGGCCCTTTTTTTTGGGGGGAGAGGACCCCTGTGGACTGTACAGTCCACAGGTACTTTTTTTTTGGGGGCAAATATCGTTTGTGGATCTTCGGGGTTTTCAGGTGAATTTGTGCAGTCACAGATTTGTAATTCGGGAATTCTTATAATGAAAAATAATGTCATACGAGTTTGTTAAAGTTCTTATGAGAAAAATAATTTCCGAGACTTAGAAGTTTGTTAAGGGCTTATGGAGAAATTCAAATATCGTGTGTAGCTCTTAGGGTTTCCAGGAGAACTCTACGGACATATTTTACATGTTTTCAACTTACATAATCGTCTATGTAAGCCTTAGTTATTCATATAAATTTAGAAAGTTATCTGTATAAGTCAGGGTTTTCAGGGGCTCGTACATCACACCCCCCTCCCTCCCCCCCTTACCTCGCAATCTCTCGCGTCACCTTTATTTACCTTTCGCCCGGCCAGCCAGTCTCCTCTTATCATATCTTATCTTCTCCATAATATCTGGACCGTCCCTCCTCTCTCTCTCTCTCTCTCCTTCTTCTCCATAATATCTGGACCGTCCCTCCTCTCTCTCTCCTTTCATTCAGTTCAGTTCAACTATTTTCCAACATCGTATGTTTTCTCCTTTTCATTAAGCAAGTCAGTTTTACACAAATAAATCGTGTTAGTAAGCATGTTCTAGCTCACGTTCCCCCGCCTTAGTCCCCTGTCGTATAATGAATACTATCATTCCAATCCCTCTAAAATTTAAAAATAATCATATTTCAAACGTAGTTCAATACAGTAATTTAGTTACCAAGCTCCAGCGCTTGTCCCCCACCTTAGTTCGTTTATACAAGATCGTTAGTAACAGTCCAATTTCCCTGAAATTTTTACCCTCTGTATTTCAGGCACCGTAAATAAGACCAAAACAGTTATCGAGCTCCAGCTCTCGTCCCCCACCTTAGTTCGTTTATACAAGATCGTTAGTAACAGTCCAATTTCCCTGAAATTTTTACCCTCTGTATTTCAGGCACCGTAAATAAGATCAAAACAGTTATCGAGCTCCAGCTCTCGTCCCCCACCTTAGTTCGTTTATACAAGATCGTTAGTACAGTCCAATTTCCCTGAAATTTTTACCCTCTGTATTTCAGACACCGTAAATAAAATCAAGTCAGTTATCGAGCTCCAGCTCTCGTCCTCTACCTTAGTTCATTGTACTAAGATCGTTAGTAACAGATCAATTCCCCTGAAATTTTTTACCCTCTATATTTCAGACGCCGTAAATAAAATCAAAACAGTTATCGAGCTCCAGCTATCGTCCCCCACCTTAGTTCGTTTATCCAAGATCGTTAGTAACAGTCCAATTTCCCTGAAATTTTTACCCTCTGTATTTCAGACACCGTAAATAAAATCAAGTCAGTTATCGAGCTCCAGCTCTCGTCCTCTACCTTAGTTCATTGTACTAAGATCGTTAGTAACAGATCAATTCCCCTGAAATTTTTTACCTTCTATATTTCAGACGCCGTAAATAAAATCAAAACAGTTATCGAGCTCCAGCTCTCGTCCCCCACCTTAGTTCGTTTATACAAGATCGTTAGTAACAGTCCAATTTCCCTGAAATTTTTACCCTCTGTATTTCAGGCACCTTAAATAAGATCAAAACAGTTATCGAGCTCCAGCTATCGTCCTCCACCTTAGTTCATTGTACTAAGATCGTTAGTAACAGACCAATTTTCCCGAAATTTAAAGCAGACATACTTCAAAGTTAGTAAATAAAATAAAATCAGTTATCGAGCTCCAGCTCTCATCCCCCCGCCTTAGTTCTCTCTCGTATATTTGTAAATAACCCACCAATTTCCCGAAATTTAAAAGCAGACATACTTCAAAGTTAGTAAATAAGATCAAGTCAGTTACTGAGCTCCAGCTCTTGTCCCCCATCCTCTTCCACCCTCAAGTCTTTGTAAATAAACCATCAATTTCCCCGAAATTTTTACCCTCTGTATTTCAGACATAGTAAATATGAAGTAACAAATATAAAACTCTAGCTCTTGTCCTCTGTCCAAGTTCACTCATGTAAATTCATTACTATCAGTCCAAATCCCCCTGAGATTTAAACACCCAACTACATTTTCAGACATAGTAAATAAGATCAAGTCAGTTACCGAGCTCCAGCTCTTGTCCCCCTGTATTTGCATATTTTCTCTATATTCAGCTGTGTTCTTCACTTTTTGTCCATGTTTTCTGTGTTCATTCCATGTTCTACAAATGTTCACAGTCCCATTCAGTTCATATTTTCACAAGTATCTCCATTTTTTCTGTAATCTTTCTCTTAGTCTCATTACTTTCTCTACAAATTCTAGTCATATTTTCTATGTTTTCATGTTCATCACATGTTCTCTTTACAACTTTTATACTCAATATTCATGCTAACTTCCATATGTTGTGTTCTTTGTCAATATTCATGTTCCTCTACAAGTTCATATTCCCTGCATGTTCACTCTATTCATCAACTTTTTCTTACATGTTTTCTGTGTTCACCGTATGTTCACTGTGTTCATTCCCTTACTTAACCTCAATTTTTTTTTATGTTCTTTGTTTCTTCCATTCACTAACTAGTTCTTTGTCAAATATTAGCATCAGCAATACAGTTTCCTCAACAATTTTAGTCACCAAGTTTTTATTTGCAAAAACTATGTCAAAGTAATTCTCGTAGTCAACTTAATAGTTCTACCAGCCATGTTCTTAAACAAATCTACACTTTATTCAGTTCCAAATTTACAAAGACAAACCTTTCTTGTAACTTCTTAACTAAAAATCTTTCGCCAATCAACTGAAACATAGTCACTTTCCTCATTTCTCAACTAAACTTATTATCCAGTCAACTAAAAATAGTCAGAAATAGCCTCGTTCAACACTGTTCTTAACTAAAACAACCTTTTTCTTAGCTAAAAATTGTCAAAGGAATCTTTCCAGCACTGTTCTTAACTGAACTTATTCCCCAGTCATCAGAAATAACTGTGTTCTTCATGTTTCATTGTCATTTCATCACTAAAATTATCCATCAATCAACAGAAAAAGCCATGTTCATCATGTTTTGTCTTTTACTTAACTAAAATTATGTTTTGTCAAGTAAGAAAAAATAACCAAAGATATCTTTCATCGCTGTTCTTAACTGACATTATACTTTGGGGAGCACAAAAAATAGTCTCCCTCGTCATGTTTTCTCTTTTTCCATAACTAAAAGTATTCATCAGTCAACTAAAAAATCGTTACTTCATCATGTTTCCTCGTCATTTCTTAACTGAAATATCACTTCTCTCATCTGAAATAGTCATGTGTAGCCTCTTTCCAACACTGTTCTTAACTAAAGTAGCCTTTCACTTCGCTAAAATAGTCATATTCGTCATTGTTCCTAACTAAAATTATATGTCGTTAAGTAAGAAATATAGTCAAAGACTCTCTTCGAGACATCAAAGACATCCTTTAAGACTTCAATGGGACTCTTCGAGATATCAAAAGACACTCTCAAACACTCAAAAATTTACTTGCATCCTCAAAGTTAATCTCAGAGGCATAAAAGTTATTCTCAGAGCTATCAAATTAATCTCTAAAACAACAAAAGTTAATCTCTGTCATCAAAGTTGATCTGCAAGATATCTTCGAGACATCAAAGTTACTTTTCATTACATCAAAGACGCATTCAAATACTACCCATGTTCTCAGAAGTCATTCTCAAAGTCATCAAAGTTATTCAAAGAGCTAACAAAAGTTATTCTCAGAGTCACTTTCGTTCTTCAGAGAAACTTTCCAAAACATCTTTGTTCATCAAAGTTATTCTCAGAGTTAACAAAGGTAATCTCTAACTCACTCTCGTTCATCAAAGTTGTTTCAAAGACATCAAAGTTAATCTCAGAGTTATCCAAAGATATTCTCATGTCCACAAAAGTTATTCACAGAGTCGTCAAAGTTAATCCAAGACATCATTTTTCATCAAAGATATTCTCTCTAAACCATCAATGTTCTTCTCTAAGACATAAAAGTTATTCTCAGAGTCACCTTCGTTCTTCAGAGAAACTTTCCAAAACATCTTCGTTCATAAAAGTTATTCTCAGAGACATCTAAAGTTAATCTTAGAGTTATCAAATGTAATCTCTAACTCACTTTTGGTCATTAAAGTTAATTTCTATGTTATAAAAGTTTGTCTCAGAGACATGTAAAGTTAATCTTAGAGTTAACAAAGGTAATCTCTAACTCACTCTCGTTCGTCAAAGTTGTTTCAAAGACATCAAAGTTATTCTCAGAGTTATCCAAAGATATTCTCATGTCCACAAAAGTTATTCTGAGCTACCAAAGTTAATCTCAGACATCTTCATTCATAAAGTTATTCTCAGTCATGAAATGTTATTCTCTAAGTAACTTTCCGTTCATCAAAGATATTCTCTAAGTCCTGAAAGTTATTCTCTAAGACAGCAAAGTTATTCTCTGAGCTAACAAAATAATACTCATGTTCTCAGAAGTCATTCTCAAACTCATCAAAGTTATTCTCAGAGTCATCAAAAGTTGTTCTCTAAACCATCAATGTTGCTATCTAAGACATCAAAGATGTGCTCTAAATCATAAAAGTTAATCTTAACTCACCTTCGTTCATTAGAGAAACTTTCCAATCCATATTCGTTGACCAGAGTTATTCTCAGAGTCATCAAAGCGATCTCTAATTCATCTTCGTTCTCCAAAAGTTGTTCTCTAAGACACCTTCATTCATCAAAGAAACTCTCCTTCTTCCATCATGTTATTCTTTAAGACATCTTCAGTCATAAAATTTTCTCTCCAAAATGTAACTAGTTCAGCTTTTCATACCAAGCCTGCACTTGTTAAAATATATTTTCGCAGTCACTTTACCCTAAAACTGTTCTCTGAACTATCCTAACTTAACTTACCTTACCTTACCTATCTTACCTAACTTTACCTATCTTACCTAACTTAACCTGCATAACCTAACTTTACCTATCCTAACCTAACTTACCTTACCTTACTTTACCTATCTTACCTAACTTTACCTATCTTACCTAACTTAACCTGCATAACCTAACTTTACCTATCCTATCCTAACTTACCTTACCTTACCTATCTTACCTAACTTTACCTATCTTACCTAACTTAACCTGCATAACCTAACTTTACCTATCCTAACCTAACTTACCTTACCTTACTTTACCTATCTTACCTAACTTTACCTATCTTACCTAACTTAACCTGCATAACCTAACTTTACCTATCCTAACCTAACTTACCTTACCTTACCTATCTTACCTAACTTTACCTATCTTACCTAACTTACCTTACCTTACCTATCTTAACCTGCTTAACCTATCTTACCTAACTTAACCTGCATAACCTAACTTTACCTATCCTAACATAACTTTCCTTACCTTACCTAACTCAACCTGCTTAACCTAACTTACCTAACTTACATAACTTAACCTAACTTACATAACTTAACCTGCTTAACCTAACTTACATAACTTAACCTAACTTACCTAACTTAACCTAACTTACCTTACCTTACCTAACTTATATAACTTGTCTTACCTATCCTATCCTAACCTAACTTGTCTTACCTAACTTAATCTTACATTCCCAAACTGATGTATCCTAACTTATCTAGTCCAACCAGACATGCTCTAACTTACATAAGTATTCCTTCTTGTCTTTTGTGTTTCGTCAATCAGTGTCTCATATTCATTTACTCATTTCATTAGTTAATTTCTCAAATGGGCACTTATGCATTTCAAGTGCTATTTGTTAGAGATTTGATATTTAAGCATTTCAAAGAATTTTTGTTATATATGGGCATTTACTCATTTCAAGGGTTAATTTCTCAAATGGACATTTTTGCATTTCAAGTGTCATTTGTTTAAGATTGGGTGTTTAACCATTTCAAAGGATTTTTTTGTTATATATGGGAATTTACTCGTTTCAAGGGCAAATTTCTCAAATGGTCATTTTTGCAGATCAAGGGTTATTTGTTAAAGTTCATCAAGTTGCTCATAAGTTGTATTTACTATGTTCTATCATATGTTCTTATTCCCCAACCCCTTAACCTAACCTCTTGTAATCTTAGTGTATTTAGTAGGTTCTATCTTATGTTCTTATTCCCCAACCCTTTAACCTAACCTTTCAGATGTAGTTTATTGTGTTTTTGACATATTTGTTGAATATATTATCCTTTTCCTAACCTTTCAGATGTAGTTTTGTTTCTCCTTTTTGTATATTTTTACCCAAACCATCTTTCCTTCTTTACTTTGATTCTCCTACTCCTTCTAACCCTCCTTTTCTATCTCTCTCCCTTATTCTCTCTCTTCCTCCCCCTCTCTCTCCCTCATTTGCTCAAATGCTCTCTTGTTTCTCAAATTCAAGTCTTATTGCTCCCATTCTCACACCCTCACTCTCATTCACTTAGTTTTTTCTTTTTCTCAATTCAAGTCTTAGTGCTCCCATGCCCACACTCTCTCATTCTCTCTTCTTTGGTCCCATTTTCTTCCGCCCCCTCTCTCTTACTCCTTGCTCTTCCTTCATGCTCTCACTCCCTTGAGCTCTTGTTTCTCAATTTCAAGTCTTAGTAGATCTGATTCTTTACTATTGTAATTTTTATTATTACTATGAAAAAGAATGAACTTATATGTGAAAACAAAGTAAAGAAGGAAAGAAGGTTTGGGTAAAAAGGTTAGGAAAAGGATAATATATTCAACAAATATGTCAAAAACACAATAAACTACATCTGAAAGGTTAGGTTAAAGGGTTGGGGAATAAGAACATAAGATAGAACCTACCAAATACACTAAGATTACAAGAGGTTAGGTTAAGGGGTTGGGGAATAAGAACATATGATAGAACCTAGTAAATACAACTTATGAGCAACTTGATGAACTTTAACAAATAACCCTTGTTCTGCAAAAATGACCATTTGAGAAATTTGCCCTTGAAACGAGTAAATTCCCATATATAACAAAAAAATCCTTTGAAATGGTTAAACACCCAATCTTAAACAAATGACACTTGAAATGCAAAAATGTCCATTTGAGAAATTAACCCTTGAAATGAGTAAATGCCCATATATAACAAAAATTCTTTGAAATGCTTAAATATCAAATCTCTAACAAATAGCACTTGAAATGCATAAGTGACCATTTGAGAAATTAACTAATGAAATGAGTAAATGAATATGAGACACTGATTGACGAAACACAAAAGACAAGAAGGAATACTTATGTAAGTTAGAGCATGTCTGGTTGGACTAGATAAGTTAGGATACATCAGTTTGGGAATGTAAGATTAAGTTAGGTAAGACAAGTTAGGTTAGGATAGGATAGGTAAGACAAGTTATATAAGTTAGGTAAGGTAAGGTAAGTTAGGTTAAGTTAGGTAAGTTAGGTTAAGTTATGTAAGTTAGGTTAAGCAGGTTAAGTTATGTAAGTTAGGTTAAGTTATGTAAGTTAGGTAAGTTAGGTTAAGCAGGTTGAGTTAGGTAAGGTAAGGAAAGTTATGTTAGGATAGGTAAAGTTAGGTTATGCAGGTTAAGTTAGGTAAGATAGGTTAAGCAGGTTAAGATAGGTAAGGTAAGGTAAGTTAGGTAAGATAGGTAAAGTTAGGTAAGATAGGTAAGGTAAGGTAAGTTAGGTTAGGATAGGTAAAGTTAGGTTATGCAGGTTAAGTTAGGTAAGATAGGTAAAGTTAGGTAAGATAGGTAAAGTAAGGTAAGGTAAGTTAGGTTAGGATAGGTAAAGTTAGGTTATGCAGGTTAAGTTAGGTAAGATAGGTAAAGTTAGGTAAGATAGGTAAGGTAAGGTAAGTTAGGATAGGATAGGTAAAGTTAGGTTATGCAGGTTAAGTTAGGTAAGATAGGTAAAGTTAGGTAAGATAGGTAAAGTAAGGTAAGGTAAGTTAGGTTAGGATAGGTAAAGTTAGGTTATGCAGGTTAAGTTAGGTAAGATAGGTAAAGTTAGGTAAGATAGGTAAGGTAAGGTAAGTTAAGTTAGGATAGTTCAGAGAACAGTTTTAGGGTAAAGTGACTGCGAAAATATATTTTAACAAGTGCAGGCTTGGTATGAAAAGCTGAACTAGTTACATTTTGGAGAGAAAATTTTATGACTGAAGATGTCTTAAAGAATAACATGATGGAAGAAGGAGAGTTTCTTTGATGAATGAAGGTGTCTTAGAGAACAACTTTTGGAGAACGAAGATGAATTAGAGATCGCTTTGATGACTCTGAGAATAACTCTGGTCAACGAATATGGATTGGAAAGTTTCTCTAATGAACGAAGGTGAGTTAAGATTAACTTTTATGATTTAGAGCACATCTTTGATGTCTTAGATAGCAACATTGATGGTTTAGAGAACAACTTTTGATGACTCTGAGAATAACTTTGATGAGTTTGAGAATGACTTCTGAGAACATGAGTATTATTTTGTTAGCTCTGAGAATAACTTTTATAACATAGAAATTAACTTTAATGAACAAAAGTGAGTTACAGAATAACTTTGATGACTCTGTGAATAACTTTGATGACTTTGAGAATGTCTTTGAGAACATGAGTAGTATTTTGTTAGCTCAGAGAATAACTTTGCTGTCTTAGAGAATAACTTTCAGGACTTAGAGAATATCTTTGATGAATGGAAAGTTACTTAGAGAATAACATTTCATGACTGAGAATAACTTTATGAATGAAGATGTCTGAGATTAACTTTGATAGCTCAGAATAACTTTTGTGGACATGAGAATATCTTTGGATAACTCTGAGAATAACTTTGATGTCTTTGAAACAACTTTGACGAACGAGAGTGAGTTAGAGATTACCTTTGTTAACTCTAAGATTAACTTTACATGTCTCTGAGACAAACTTTTATAACATAGAAATTAACTTTAATGACCAAAAGTGAGTTAGAGATTACATTTGATAACTCTAAGATTAACTTTAGATGTCTCTGAGAATAACTTTTATGAACGAAGATGTTTTGGAAAGTTTCTCTGAAGAACGAAGGTGACTCTGAGAATAACTTTTATGTCTTAGAGAAGAACATTGATGGTTTAGAGAGAATATCTTTGATGAAAAATGATGTCTTGGATTAACTTTGACGACTCTGTGAATAACTTTTGTGGACATGAGAATATCTTTGGATAACTCTGAGATTAACTTTGATGTCTTTGAAACAACTTTGATGAACGAGAGTGAGTTAGAGATTACCTTTGTTAACTCTGAGAATAACTTTGATGAACAAAGATGTTTTGGAAAGTTTCTCTGAAGAACGAAAGTGACTCTGAGAATAACTTTTGTTAGCTCTTTGAATAACTTTGATGACTTTGAGAATGACTTCTGAGAACATGGGTAGTATTTGAATGCGTCTTTGATGTAATGAAAAGTAACTTTGATGTCTCGAAGATATCTTGCAGATCAACTTTGATGACAGAGATTAACTTTTGTTGTTTTAGAGATTAATTTGATAGCTCTGAGAATAACTTTTATGCCTCTGAGATTAACTTTGAGGATGCAAGTAAATTTTTGAGTGTTTGAGAGTGTCTTTTGATATCTCGAAGAGTCCCATTGAAGTCTTAAAGGATGTCTTTGATGTCTCGAAGAGAGTCTTTGACTATATTTCTTACTTAACGACATATAATTTTAGTTAGGAACAATGACGAATATGACTATTTTAGCGAAGTGAAAGGCTACTTTAGTTAAGAACAGTGTTGGAAAGAGGCTACACATGACTATTTCAGATGAGAGAAGTGATATTTCAGTTAAGAAATGACGAGGAAACATGATGAAGTAACGATTTTTTAGTTGACTGATGAATACTTTTAGTTATGGAAAAAGAGAAAACATGACGAGGGAGACTATTTTTTGTGCTCCCCAAAGTATAATGTCAGTTAAGAACAGCGATGAAAGATATCTTTGGTTATTTTTTCTTACTTGACAAAACATAATTTTAGTTAAGTAAAAGACAAAACATGATGAACATGGCTTTTTCTGTTGATTGATGGATAATTTTAGTTATGAAATGACAATGAAACATGAAGAACACAGTTATTTCTGATGACTGGGGAATAAGTTTAGTTAAGAACAGTGCTGGAAAGATTCCTTTGACAATTTTTAGCTAAGAGAAAGGTTGTTTTAGTTAAGAACAGTGTTGAACGAGGCTATTTCTGACTATTTTTAGTTGACTGGATAATAAGTTTAGTTGAGAAATGAGGAAAGTGACTATGTTTCAGTTGATTGGCGAAAGATTTTTAGTTAAGAAGTTACAAGAAAGGTTTGTCTTTGTAAATTTGGAACTGAATAAAGTGTAGATTTGTTTAAGAACATGGCTGGTAGAACTATTAAGTTGACTACGAGAATTACTTTGACATAGTTTTTGCAAATAAAAACTTGGTGACTAAAATTGTTGAGGAAACTGTATTGCTGATGCTAATATTTGACAAAGAACTAGTTAGTGAATGGAAGAAACAAAGAAGATAAAAAAAATTGAGGTTAAGTAAGGGAATGAACACAGTGAACATACGGTGAACACAGAAAACATGTAAGAAAAAGTTGATGAATAGAGTGAACATGCAGGGAATATGAACTTGTAGAGGAACATGAATATTGACAAAGAACACAACATATGGAAGTTAGCATGAATATTGAGTATAAAAGTTGTAAAGAGAACATGTGATGAACATGAAAACATAGAAAATATGACTAGAATTTGTAGAGAAAGTAATGAGACTAAGAGAAAGATTACAGAAAAAATGGAGATACTTGTGAAAATATGAACTGAATGGGACTGTGAACATTTGTAGAACATGGAATGAACACAGAAAACATGGACAAAAAGTGAAGAACACAGCTGAATATAGAGAAAATATGCAAATACAGGGGGACAAGAGCTGGAGCTCGGTAACTGACTTGATCTTATTTACTATGTCTGAAAATGTAGTTGGGTGTTTAAATCTCAGGGGGATTTGGACTGATAGTAATGAATTTACATGAGTGAACTTGGACAGAGGACAAGAGCTAGAGTTTTATATTTGTTACTTCATATTTACTATGTCTGAAATACAGAGGGTAAAAATTTCGGGGAAATTGATGGTTTATTTACAAAGACTTGAGGGTGGAAGAGGGTGGGGGACAAGAGCTGGAGCTCAGTAACTGACTTGATCTTATTTACTAACTTTGAAGTATGTCTGCTTTTAAATTTCGGGAAATTGGTGGGTTATTTACAAATATACGAGAGAGAACTAAGGCGGGGGGATGAGAGCTGGAGCTCGATAACTGTTTTGATCTTATTTAAGGTGCCTGAAATACAGAGGGTAAAAATTTCAGGGAAATTGGACTGTTACTAACGATCTTGTATAAACGAACTAAGGTGGGGGACGAGAGCTGGAGCTCGATAACTGTTTTGATTTTATTTACGGCGTCTGAAATATAGAGGGTTAAAAATTTCAGGGGAATTGATCTGTTACTAACGATCTTAGTACAATGAACTAAGGTAGAGGACGAGAGCTGGAGCTCGATAACTGACTTGATTTTATTTACGGTGTCTGAAATACAGAGGGAAAAAAATTCAGGGAAATTGGACTGTTACTAACGATCTTGTATAAACGAACTAAGGTGGGGGACGAGAGCTGGAGCTCGATAACTGTTTTGATCTTATTTACGGTGCCTGAAATACAGAGGGTAAAAATTTCAGGGAAATTGGACTGTTACTAACGATCTTGTATAAACGAACTAAGGTGGGGGACAAGCGCTGGAGCTTGGTAACTAAATTACTGTATTGAACTATGTTTGAAATATGATTATTTTTAAATTTTAGAGGGATTGGAATGATAGTATTCATTATACGACAGGGGACTAAGGCGGGGGAACGTGAGCTAGAACATGCTTACTAACACGATTTATTTGTGTAAAACTGACTTGCTTAATGAAAAGGAGAAAACATACGATGTTGGAAAATAGTTGAACTGAACTGAATGAAAGGAGAGAGAGAGGAGGGACGGTCCAGATATTATGGAGAAGAAGGAGAGAGAGAGAGAGAGGAGGGACGGTCCAGATATTATGGAGAAGATAAGATATGATAAGAGGAGACTGGCTGGCCGGGCGTAAGGTAAATAAAGGTGACGCGAGAGATTGCGAGGTAAGGGGGGGAGGGAGGGGGGTGTGATGTACGAGCCCCTGAAAACCCTGACTTATACAGATAACTTTCTAAATTTATATGAATAACTAAGGCTTACATAGACGATTTTGTAAGTTGAAAACATGTAAAATATGTCCGTAGAGTTCTCCTGGAAACCCTAAGAGCTACACACGATATTTGAATTTCTCCATAAGCCCTTAACAAACTTCTAAGTCTCGGAAATTATTTTTCTCATAAGAACTTTAACAAACTCGTATGACATTATTTTTCATTATAAGAATTCCCTAATTACAAATCTGTGACTGCACAAATTCACCTGAAAACCCCGAA
This sequence comes from Procambarus clarkii, assembly GCF_040958095.1. Classification (NCBI taxonomy): domain Eukaryota; kingdom Metazoa; phylum Arthropoda; class Malacostraca; order Decapoda; family Cambaridae; genus Procambarus; species Procambarus clarkii. The sequence goes on from NC_091194.1 coordinate 26,874,257, forward strand.
GATCCACAAACGATATTTGCCCCCCCAAAAAAAAGTACCTGTGGACTGTACAGTCCACAGGGGTCCTCTCCCCCCCCCAAAAAAAAGGCCGCTGGCACGTCATCCCTACTACTATGCTGGTGATATGGACCTGGTATGGTGAGGACCGTGATGCTGGTGGTGTGGACCTGGTAGGGTGAGGACCATGATGCTGGTGGTGTGGACCTGGTATGGTTAGGACCATGATGCAGGTTGTGTGGACCTGGTATGGTGAGGACCATGATACTGGTGGTGTGGACCTGGTATGGTGAGGACCATGATACTGGTGGTGTGGACCTGGTATGGTGAGGACCGTGATGCTGGTGGTGGTGTGAACCTGGTATGGTGAGGACCATGATGCTGGTGGTATGGACCTGGTATGGTGAGGACCATGATGCTGGTGGTGTGGACCGAGTATGGTGAGGATCATGATGCTGGTGGTTGTGTGGACCTGGTATGGTGAAGACCGTGATGCTGGTGGTGTGGACCTGGTATGGTGAGGACCGTAATGCTGGTGGTGTTGACCTGGTATGGTGAGGACCATAATGCTGGTGTTGTGGATCTTCTATGGTGAGGATCATGATGCTGGTGGTGAGGACTTGGTATGGTGAGGACCATGATGCTGGTGTTGGGGACCTGGTATGGTGAGGACCATGATGCAGGTTGTGTGGATCTTGTAATGTGAGGACCACGATGCTGGTATTGGTGAGGATCGTGATTCTGGTGGTGAGGACCGTGATGCTGGTGGTGAGGACCTGGTATGGTAAGGACCATGATGCTGGTGGTGTGGACCTGGTATGGTGAGGACCATGATGCTGATGGTGGTGTGGACCTGGTATGGTGAGGACCATGATGCTGGTGGTGTGGACCGGGTATGGTGAGGATCATGATGCTGGTGGTTGTGTGTACCTGGTATGGTGAAGACCATGATGCTGGTGGTGTGGACCTGGTATGGTGAGGACCGTGATGCTGGTGGTGTTGACCTGGTATGGTGAGGACTGTGATGCTGGTGGTGTGGACCTGGTATGGTAAGGACCGTGATGCTGGTGGTGTGGACCTGGTATGGTGAGGACCGTGATGCTGGTGGTGTGGACCTGGTATGGTGAGGATCATGATGCTGGTGGTGTAGACCTGATATAATGAGGACCACGACCATGATGCTGGTGGTGTGCACCTGGTATAGTGAGGACCTTGATGCTGGTGGTGGTGTGGACCTGGTATGGTGAGGACAATGATGCTGGTGGTGTGGACCTGGTATGGTGAGGACCATGATGCTGGTGGTGGTGTGGACCTGGTATGGTGAGGACCGTGATGCTGGTGGTGTGAACCTGGTATGGTGAGGACCAGGACCATGATGCTGGTGGTGGTGTGGACCTGGTATGGTGAGGACCATGATGCTGGTGGTGGTGTGAACCTGGTATGGTGAGGACCATGATGCTGGTGGTGTGGACCTGGTATGGTGAGAACCATGATGCTGGTGGTGGTGTGGACCTGGTATGGTGAGGACCATGATGCTGGTGGTGTGGACCTGGTATGGTGAGGACCATGGTGCTGGTGGTGTGGACGTGGTATGGTGAGGACCATGATGCTGGTGGTGTGGACCTGGTATGGTGAGGACCATGATGCTGGTGGTGGTGTGGACCTGGTATGGTGAGGACCATGATGCTGGTGGTGTGGACCTGGTATGATGAGTACCATGATGCTGGTGGTGTGGACCTGGTATAGTGAGGACCATGATGCTGGTGGTGTGGACCTGGTATGGTGAGGACCATGGTGCTGGTGGTGGCGTGGACCTGGTATGGTGAGGACCGTGAAGCTGGTGGTGTGGACCTGGTATGGTGAGAACCATGATGCTGGTGGTGTGGACCTGGTATGGCGAGGACCATGATGCTGGTGGTGTGGACCTGGTATGGTGAGGACCGTGATGCTGGTGGTATGGACCTGGTATGGTGAGGACCGTGATGCTGGTGGTATGGACCTGGTAGGGTGAAGACCATGATGCTGGTGGTGTGGACCTGGTATGGTGAGGACCATGATGCAGGTGGTGGTTTGGACCTGGTATGGTGAAGACCGTGATGCTGGTGGTAGTGTGGACCTGGTATGGTGACGACCATGATGCTGGTGGTGGTGTGGACCTGGTATGGTGAGGACTATGATTCTGGTGGAGGTGTGGACCTGGTATGATGACGATCGTGATGCAGGTGGTGGTGTGGACCTGGTATGGTGAGTACCATGATGCTGGTGGAGGTGTGGACCTGGTATGATGACGATCGTGATGCTGGTGGTGGTGTGGACCTGGTATGGTAAGGACCATGATGGTGGTGGTGAGGACTTGGTGGGGTGAGGACCATGATGCTGGTGTTGTGGACCTGGTATGGTGATGACCATGATGCAGGTGGTGTGGATCTTGTATGTTGAGGACCATGATGCTGGTGGTGGTGTGGACCTGGTATGGTGAGGACCGTGATGCTGGTGGTGAGGACCTTTTATGGTGAGGACCGTGATGCTGATGGTGGTGTGGACCTGGTATAGTACGGACCATGATGCTGATGTTGGTGTGGACCTGGTATGATGAGGACCATGATGCTGGTGGTGTGGACCTGCTATGGTGAGGACCATGATGCTGATATGTACCAAGTATGGTGAGGACAATGATGCTGGTGGTATGGACCTGGTATGGTGAGGACCATGATGCTGGGGGTGGTGTGGACCTGGTATGGTGAGGAGCATGATGCTGGTGGTGTGGAACTTGTATGGAGAGGACCATGATGCTGATGGTGGTGTGGACCTGGTAAGGTGAGGACCATGATGCTGGTGGTGTGGACCTGGTATGGTGAGTACCATGATGCTGGTGGTGTGGACCTGGTATGGTGGGGACCGTGATGCTGGTGGTATGGACCTGGTACGGTGAGGACCGTGATGCTGGTGGTGTGGACCTGGTAGGGTGAGGACCATGATGCTGGTGGTGTGGACCTGGTATGGTTAGGACCATGATGCAGGTGGTATGGACCTGGTATGGTGAGGACCATGATACTGGTGGTGTGGACCTGTTATGGTGAGGACCATGATACTGGTCGTGTGGACCTGGTATGGTGAGGACCGTGATGCTGGTGGTGGTGTGAACCTGGTATAGTGAGGACCATGAAACTGGTGATATGGACCTGGTATGGTGAGGACCGTGATGCTGGTGGTGTGGACCTGGTAGGGTGAGGACCATGATGCTGGTGGTGTGGACCTGGTATGGTTAGGACCATGATGCAGGTTGTGTGGACCTGGTATGGTGAGGACCATGATACTGGTGGTGTGGACCTGGTATGGTGAGGACCATGATACTGGTGGTGTGGACCTGGTATGGTGAGGACCGTGATGCTGGTGGTGGTGTGAACCTGGTATGGTGAGGACCATGATGCTGGTGGTATGGACCTGGTATGGTGAGGACCATGATGCTGGTGGTGTGGACCGGGTATGGTGAGGATCATGATGCTGGTGGTTGTGTGGACCTGGTATGGTGAAGACCGTGATGCTGGTGGTGTGGACCTGGTATGGTGAGGACCGTAATGCTGGTGGTGTTGACCTGGTATGGTGAGGACCATAATGCTAGTGTTGTGGATCTTCTATGGTGAGGATCATGATGCTGGTGGTGAGGACTTGGTATGGTGAGGACCATGATGCTGGTGTTGTGGACCTGGTATGGTGAGGACCATGATGCAGGTTGTGTGGATCTTGTAATGTGAGGACCACGATGCTGGTATTGGTGAGGATCGTGATTCTGGTGGTGAGGACCGTGATGCTGCTGGTGAGGACCTGGTATGGTAAGGACCATGATGCTGGTGGTGTGGACCTGGTATGGTGAGGACCATGATGCTGATGGTGGTGTGGACCTGGTATGGTGAGGACCATGATGCTGGTGGTGTGGACCGGGTATGGTGAGGATCATGATGCTGGTGGTTGTGTGTACCTGGTATGGTGAAGACCATGATGCTGGTGGTGTGGACCTGGTATGGTGAGGACCGTGATGCTGGTGGTGTTGACCTGGTATGGTGAGGACTGTGATGCTGGTGGTGTGGACCTGGTATGGTAAGGACCGTGATGCTGGTGGTGTGGACCTGGTATGGTGAGGACCGTGATGCTGGTGGTGTGGACCTGGTATGGTGAGGATCATGATGCTGGTGGTGTAGACCTGATATAATGAGGACCAGGACCATGATGCTGGTGGTGTGCACCTGGTATAGTGAGGACCTTGATGCTGGTGGTGGTGTGGACCTGGTATGGTGAGGACCATGATGCTGGTGGTGTGGACCTGGTATGGTGAGGACCATGATGCTGGTGGTGGTGTGGACCTGGTATGGTGAGGACCGTGATGCTGGTGGTGTGGACCTGGTATGGTGAGGACCAGGACCATGATGCTGGTGGTGGTGTGGACCTGGTATGGTGAGGACCATGATGCTGGTGGTGGTGTGGACCTGGTATGGTGAGGACCATGATTCTGGTGGAGGTGTGGACCTGGTATGATGACGATCGTGATGCAGGTGGTGGTGTGGACCTGGTATGGTGAGTACCATGATGCTGGTGGAGGTGTGGACCTGGTATGATGACGATCGTGATGCAGGTGGTGGTGTGGACCTGGTATGGTAAGGACCATGATGGTGGTGGTGAGGACTTGGTGGGGTGAGGACCATGATGCTGGTGTTGTGGACCTGGTATGGTGATGACCATGATGCAGGTGGTGTGGATCTTGTATGGTGAGGACCATGATGCTGGTGGTGGTGTGGACCTGGTATGGTGAGGACCGTGATGCTGGTGGTGAGGACCTTTTATGGTGAGGACCGTGATGCTGATGGTGGTGTGGACCTGGTATAGTACGGACCATGATGCTGATGTTGGTGTGGACCTGGTATGATGAGGACCATGATGCTGGTGGTGTGGACCTGCTATGGTGAGGACCATGATGCTGATATGTACCAAGTATGGTGAGGACAATGATGCTGGTGGTATGGACCTGGTATGGTGAGGACCATGATGCTGGGGGTGGTGTGGACCTGGTATGGTGAGGAGCATGATGAAGGTGGTGTGGAACTTGTATGGAGAGGACCATGATGCTGATGGTGGTGTGGACCTGGTAAGGTGAGGACCATGATGCTGGTGGTGTGGACCTGGTATGGTGAGTACCATGATGCTGGTGGTGTGGACCTGGTATGGTGAGGACCGTGATGCTGGTGGTATGGACCTGGTTTGGTGAGGACCGTGATGCTGGTGGTGTGGACCTGGTAGGGTGAGGACCATGATGCTGGTGGTGTGGACCTGGTATGGTTAGGACCATGATGCAGGTGGTATGGACCTGGTATGGTGAGGACCATGATACTGGTGGTGTGGACCTGTTATGGTGAGGACCATGATACTGGTCGTGTGGACCTGGTATGGTGAGGACCGTGATGCTGGTGGTGGTGTGAACCTGGTATAGTGAGGACCATGAAACTGGTGGTATGGACCTGGTATGGTGAGGACCATGATGCTGGTGGTGTGGACCGGGTATGGTGAGGATCATGATGCTGGTGGTTGTGTGAACCTGGTATGGAGAAGACCGTAATGCTGGTGGTGTGGACCTGGTATGGTGAGGACCGTGATGCTGGTGGTGTTGACCTGGTTTGGTGAGGACCATAATGGTGGTGTTGTGGATCTTGTATGGTGAGGATCATCATGCTGGTGGTGAGGACTTGGTATGGTGAGGACCATGATGCTGGTGTTGTGGACCTGGTATGGTGAGGACCATGATGCAGGTGGTGTGGATCTTGTATGGTGAGGACCACGATGCTGGTATTGGTGAGAACCGTGATTCTGGTGGTGAGGACCGTGATGCTGGTGGTGAGGACCTGGTATGGTAAGGACCATGATGCTGGTGGTGTGGACCTGGTATGGTGAGGACCATGATGCTGATAGTGATGTGGACTTGGTATGGTGAGGACCATGATGCTGGTGGTGTGGACCTGGTATGGTGAGGACCATGATCCTGATAGTGGTGTGGACCTGGTATGGTGAGGACCATGATGCTGGTGGTGTGGACCTGGTATGGTGAGGATCATGATGCTGGTGGTGTGGACCTGGTATGGTGAGGACCGTGATGCTGGTGGTGTGGACCTGGTATGGTGAGGACCGTGATGCTGGTGGTGTGGACCTGGTATGGTGAGGACCATGATGCTGGTGGTGGTGTGGACCTGGTATGGTGAGGACCATGATGCTGGTGGGGGTGTGGACCTGGTATGGTGAGGACCATGATGCTGATGTGGACCTGGTATGGTGAGGACCATGATGCTGGTGGTGTGGACCTGGTATGGTGAGGACCATGATGCTGTTGGTGGTGTGGACCTGGTATGGTGAGGACCATGATGCTGGTGGTGGTGGGGACCTGGTATCGTGAGGACCATGATGCTGGTGGTGGTGTGGACCTGGTATGGTGAGGACCATGATGCTGGTGGTGGTGTGGACCTGGTATGGTGAGGACCATGATGCTGGTGGTGGTATGGACCTGGTATGGTGAGGACCGTGATGCTGGTGGTGGTGTGGACCTGGTATGGTGGCGACCATGATGCTGGTGGTGGTGTGGACCTGGTATGGTGAGGACCATGATGCTGGTGGTGTGGACCTGGTATGGTGAGGACCATGGTGCTGGTGGTATGGACCTGGTATGGTGAGGACCATGATGCTGGTGGTATGGACCTGGTATGGTGAGGACCATGATGCGGGTGGCGATGTGGACCTGGTATGGTGAAGACCATGATGCTGGTGGTGTGGACCTGGTATGGTGAGGAACCTGATGCTGGTGGTGTGGACCTGGTATGGTGAGGACCATGATGCTGGTGGTGTGGACCTGGTATGGTGAGGACAATGGTGCTGGTGGTGGCGTGGACTTGGTATGGTGAGAACCGTGATGCTGGTGGTGTGGGCCTGGTATGGTGAGGACCATGATGCTGGTGGTGTGGACCTGGTATGGCGAGGACCATGATGCTGGTGGTGTGGACCTGGTATGGTGAGGACCGTGATGCTGGTGGTGTTGTGGACCTGGTGTGGTGAGGACCATGATGCTGGTGGTGTGGATCTTGTATGGTGAGGATCATGATGCTGGTGGTGAGGACTTGGTATGGTGAGGACCATGATGCTGGTGTTGTGGACCTGGTATGGTAAGGACCATGATGCAGGTGGTGTGGATCTTGTATGGTGAGGACCACGATGCTGGTGGTGGTGTGGACCTGGTATGGTGAGGACCGTGATGGTGGTGGTGAGGACCGGGTATGGTGAGGACCATGATGCTGGTGGTGTGGACCTGGTATGGTGAGGACCATGATGCTGGTGGTGAGGACCTGGTATGGTGACGACCATGATGCTGGTGGTGGTGTGGACCTGGTATGGTGAGGACCATGATGCTGGTGGTGTGGACCTGGTATGGTGAGGACCATGATGCTGGTGGTGGTGTGGACCTGGTATGGTGAAGACCATGATGCTCGTGGGGGTGTGGACCTGGTATGGTGAGGACCATGATGCTGATGTGGACCTGGTATGGTGAGGACCATGATGCTGGTGGTGTGGACCTGGTATGGTGAGGACCATGATGCTGTTGGTGGTGTGGACCTGGTATGGTGAGGACCATGATGCTGGTGGTGGTGGGGACCTGGTATCGTGAGGACCATGATGCTGGTGGTGGTGTGGACCTGGTATGGTGAGGACCATGATGCTGGTGGTGGTGTGGACCTGGTATGGCGAGGACCATGATGCTGGTGGTGTGGACCTGGTATGGTGAGGACCGTGATGCTGGTGGTGTTGTGGACCTGGTATGGTGAGGACCATGATGCTGGTGTTGTGGACCTTGTATGGTGAGGACCATGATGCTGTTGGTGTGGATCTTGTATGGTGAGGATCATGATGCTGGTGGTGAGGACTTCGTATGGTGAGGACCATGATGCTGGTGTTGTGGACCTGGTATGGTAAGGACCATGATGCAGGTGGTGTGGATCTTGTATGGTGAGGACCACGATGCTGGTGGTGGTGTGGACCTGGTATGGTGAGGACCGTGATGGTGGTGGTGACGACCTGGTATGGTGAGGACCATGATGCTGGTGGTGTGGACCGGGTATGGTGAGGACCATGATGCTGGTGGTGAGGACCTGGTATGGTGACGACCATGATGCTGGTGGTGGTGTGGACCTGGTATGGTGAGGACCATGATGCTGGTGGTGTGGACCTGGTATGGTGAGGACCATGATGCTGGTGGTGGTGTGGACCTGGTATGGTGAGGACCATGATTCTGGTGGGGGTGTGGACCTGGTATGGTGAGGACCATGATGCTGATGTGGACCTGGTATGGTGAGGAACATGATGCTGGTGGTGTGGACCTGGTATGGTGAGGACCATGATGCTGATGTGGACCTGGTATGGTGAGGACCATGATGCTGGTGGTGTGGACCTGGTATGGTGAGGACCATGATGCTGTTGGTGGTGTGGACCTGGTATGGTGAGGACCATGATGCTGGTGGTGGTGGGGACCTGGTATCGTGAGGACCATGATGCTGGTGGTGGCGTGGACCTGGTATGGTGAGGACCATTGTGCTGGTGGTGGTGTGGACCTGGTATGGTGAGGACTATGATGCTGGTGGTGGTATGGACCTGGTATGGTGAGGACCGTGATGCTGGTGGTGGTGTGGACCTGGTATGGTGGCGACCATGATGTTGGTGGTGATGTGGACCTAGCATGGTGAGGACCATGATGCTGGTGGTGGTGTGGACCTGGTATGGTGAGGATCGTGATGCTGGTGGTGGTGTGGACCTGGTATGGTGAGGACCATGATGCTGGTAGTGTGAACCTGGTATGGTGAGGACCATGATGGTGGTGGTGAGGACTTGGTATGGTGATGACCATGATGCTGGTGTTGTGGAGCTGTTATGGTGAGGACCATGATGCAGGTGGTGTGGATCTTGTATGGTGAGGACCATAATGCTGGTGGTGGTGTGGACCTGGTATGGTGAGGACCGTGATGCTGGTGGTGAGGACCTGGTATGGTAAGGACCATGATGCTGGTGGTGTGGACCTGGTATGGTGAGGACCATGATGCTGATGGTGGTGTGGACCTGGTATGGTGAGGACCATGATGCTGGTGGTGTGGACCGGGTATGGTGAGGATCATGATGCTGGTGGTTGTGTGTACCTGGTATGGTGAAGACCGTGATGCTGGTGGTGTGGACCTGGTATGGTGAGGACCGTGATGCTGGTGGTGTTGACCTGGTATGGTGAGGACTGTGATGCTGGTGGTGTGGACCTGGTATGGTGAGGACCGTGATGCTGGTGGTGTGGACCTGGTATGGTGAGGACCGTGATGCTGGTTGTGTGGACCTGGTATGATGAGGATCATGAAGCTGGTGGTGTAGACCTGATATAATGAGGACCAGGACCATGATGCTGGTGGTGTGCACCTGGTATAGTGAGGACCTTGATGCTGGTGGTGGTGTGGACCTGGTATGGTGAGGACCATGATGCTGGTGGTGTGGACCTTGTATGGTGAGGACCATGATGCTGGTGGTGGTGTGGACCTGGTATGGTGAGGACCGTGATGCTGCTGGTGAGGACCTTTTATGGTGAAGACCGTGATGCTGATGGTGGTGTGGACCTGGTATGGTGAGGACCATGATGCTGATGGTGGTGTGGACCTGGTATGGTGAGGACCATGATGCTGGTGGTGTGGACCTGGTATGGTAAGGACCATGATGCTGATGTGGACCTGGTATAGTGAGGACCATGATGCTGGTGGTATGGACCTGGTATGGTGAGGACCATTATGCAGGTGGTGTGGACCTGGTATGGTGAGGACCATGATGCTGGTGGTGTGGATATTGTATGGAGAGGACCATGATGCTGATGGTGGTGTGGACCTGGTATGGTGAGGACCATGATGCTGGTGGTGTGGACCTGGTATGGTGAGGACCATGATGCTGGCGGTGTGGACCTGGTATGGTGAGGAACGTGATGCTGGTGGTATGGACCTGGTACGGTGAGGACCGTGATGCTGGTGGTGTGGACCTGGTAGGGTGAGGACCATGATGCTGGTGGTGTGGACCTGGTATAGTAAGGACCATGATGCAGGTGGTGTGGACCTGGTATGGTGAGGACCATGATACTGGTGGTGTGGACCTGGTATGGTGAGGACCGTGATGCTGGTGGTAGTGTGGACCTGGTATGGTGAGGACCATGATGCTGGTGGTGTGGACTTGGTATGGTGAGGACCATGATGCTGGTGGTGTGGACCTGGTATGGTAAGGACCATGATGCTATTGGTGAGGACCTGGTATGGTGAGGACCGTGATTCTGGTGTTGGTGTGGACCTGGTATGGTGAGGACCGTGATGCTGGTGGTGGTGTGGACCTGGTATGGTGAGGACCGTGATGCTGGTGGTGGTGTGAACCTGGTATGGTGAGTACCATGATGCTGGTGGTGTGGACCTGGTATGGTGAGGACCGTGATGCTGGTGGTATGGACCTGGTATGGTGAGGACCGTGATGCTGGTGGTGTGGACCTGGTAGGGTGAGGACCATGATGCTGGTGGTGTGGACCTGGTATGGTTAGGACCATGATGCAGGTTGTGTGGACCTGGTATGGTGAGGACCATGATACTGGTGGTGTGGACCTGGTATGGTGAGGACCATGATACTGGTGGTGTGGACCTGGTATGGTGAGGACCGTGATGCTGGTGGTGGTGTGAACCTGGTATGGTGAGGACCATGATGCTGGTGGTATGGACCTGGTATTGTGAGGACCATGATGCTGGTGGTGTGGACCGGGTATGGTGAGGATCATGATGCTGGTGGTTGTGTGGACCTGGTATGGTGAAGACCGTGATGCTGGTGGTGTGGACCTGGTATGGTGAGGACCGTAATGCTGGTGGTGTTGACCTGGTATGGTGAGGACCATAATGCTGGTGTTGTGGATCTTCTATGGTGAGGATCATGATGCTGGTGGTGAGGACTTGGTATGGTGAGGACCATGATGCTGGTGTTGTGGACCTGGTATGGTGAGGACCATGATGCAGGTGGTGTGGATCTTGTAATGTGAGGACCACGATGCTGGTATTGGTGAGGATCGTGATTCTGGTGGTGAGGACCTTGATGCTGGTGGTGAGGACCTGGTATGGTAAGGACCATGATGCTGGTGGTGTGGACCTGGTATGGTGAGGACCATGATGCTGATGGTGGTGTGGACCTGGTATGGTGAGGACCATGATGCTGGTGGTGTGGACCGTGTATGGTGAGGATCATGATGCTGGTGGTTGTGTGTATCTGGTATGGTGAGGACCGTGATGCTGGTGGTGTGGACCTGGTATGGTGAGGATCATGATGCTGGTGGTGTAGACCTGATATAATGAGGACCAGGACCATGATGCTGGTGGTGTGCACCTGGTATAGTGAGGACTTTGATGCTGGTGGTGGTGTGGACCTGGTATGGTGAGGACCATGATGCTGGTGGTGTGGACCTGGTATGGTGAGGACCATGATGCTGGTGGTGGTGTGGACCTGGTATGGTGAGGACCGTGATGCTGGTGGTGTGGACCTGGTATGGTGAGGACCAGGACCATGATGCTGGTGGTGGTGTGGACCTGGTATGGTGAGGACCATGATGCTGGTGGTGGTGTGGACCTGGTATGGTGAGGACCATGATGCTGGTGGTGTGGACCTGGTATGGTTAGAACCATGATGCTTGTGGTGGTGTGGATCTGGTATGGTGAGGACCATGATGCTGGTGGTGTGGACCTGGTATGGTGAGGACCATGGTGCTGGTGGTGTGGACGTGGTATGGTGAGGACCATGATGCTGGTGGTGTGGACCTGGTATGGTGAGGACCATGATGCTGGTGGTGGTGTGGACCTGGTATGGTGAGGACCATGATGCTGGTGGTGTGGACCTGGTATGGTGAGTACCATGATGCTGGTGGTGTGGACCTGGTATAGTGAGGACCATGATGCTGGTGGTGTGGACCTGGTATGGTGAGGACCATGGTGCTGGTGGTGGCGTGGACCTGGTATGGTGTGGACCGTGATGCTGGTGGTGTGGACCTGGTATGGTGAGAACCATGATGCTGGTGGTGTGGACCTGGTATGGTGAGGACCATGATGCTGGTGGTGTGGACCTGGTATGCTGAGGACCGTGATGCTGGTGGTATGGACCTGGTATGGTGAGGACCTTGATGCAGGTGGTGGTTTGGACCTGGTATGGTGAAGACCGTGATGCTGGTGGTAGTGTGGACCTGGTATGGTGACGACCATGATGCTGGTGGTGGTGTGGACCTGGTATGGTGAGGACCATGATTCTGGTGGAGGTGTGGACCTGGTATGATGACGATCGTGATGCAGGTGGTGGTGTGGACCTGGTATGGTGAGGACCATGATGCTGGTGGAGGTGTGGACCTGGTATGATGAGGATCGTGATGCAGGTGGTGGTGTGGACCTGGTATGGTAAGGACCATGATGGTGGTGGTGGTGTGGACCTGGTATGGTGAGGACCGTGATGCTGGTGGTGAGGACCTTTTATGGTGAGGACCGTGATGCTGATGGTGGTGTGGACCTGGTATAGTACGGACCATGATGCTGATGGTGGTGTGGACCTGGTATGGTGTGGACCATGATGCTGGTGGTGTGGACCTGCATGGTGAGGACCATGATGCTGATATGTACCAAGTATGGTGAGGACAATGATGCTGGTGGTATGGACCTGGTATGGTGAGGACCATGATGCTGGGGGTGGTGTGGACCTGGTATGGTGAGGAGCATGATGCTGGTGGTGTGGAACTTGTATGGAGAGGACCATGATGCTGATGGTGGTGTGGACCTGGTAAGGTGAGGACCATGATGCTGGTGGTGTGGACCTGGTATGGTGAGTACCATGATGCTGGTGGTGTGGACCTGGTATGGTGAGGACTGTGATGCTGGTGGTATGGACCTGGTATGGTGAGGACCGTGATGCTGGTGGTGTGGACCTGGTAGGGTGAGGACCATGATGCAGGTGGTGTGGACCTGGTATGGTTAGGACCATGATGCAGGTGGTGTGGTCCTGGTATGGTGAGGACCATGATACTGGTGGTGTGGACCTGTTATGGTGAGGACCATGATACTGGTCGTGTGGACCTGGTATGGTGAGGACCGTGAAACTGGTGGTATGGACCTGGTATGGTGAGGACCATGATGCTGGTGGTGTGGACCGGGTATGGTGAGGATCATGATGCTGGTGGTTGTGTGGACCTGGTATGGAGAAGACCGTAATGCTGGTGGTGTGGACCTGGTATGGTGAGGACCGTGATGCTGGTGGTGTTGACCTGGTATGGTGAGGACCATAATGGTGGTGTTGTGGATCTTGTATGGTGAGGATCCTAATGCTGGTGGTGAGGACTTGGTATGGTGAGGACCATGATGCTGGTGTTGTGGACCTGGTATGGTGAGGACCATGATGCAGGTGGTGGGGATCTTGTATGGTGAGGACCACGATGCTGGTATTGGTGAGAACCGTGATTCTGGTGGTGAGGACCGTGATGCTGGTGGTGAGGACCTGGTATGGTAAGGACCATGATGCTGGTGGTGTGGACCTGGTATGGTGAGGACCATGATGCTGATAGTGATGTGGACCTGGTATGGTGAGGACCATGATGCTGGTGGTGTGGACCTGGTATGGTGAGGACCATGATGCTGATAGTGGTGTGGACCTGGTATGGTGAGGACCATGATGCTGGTGGTGAGGACCTGGTATGGTGAGGATCATGATGCTGGTGGTGTGGACCTGGTATGGTGAGGACCGTGATGCTGGTGGTGTGGACCTGGTATGGTGAGGACCGTGATGCTGGTGGTGTGGACCTGGTATGGTGAGGACCGTGATGCTGGTGGTGTGGACCTGGTATGGTGAGGATCATGATGCTGGTGGTGTAGACCTGATATAATGAGGACCAGGACCATGATGCTGGTGGTGTGGACCTGGTATGGTGAGGACCTTGATGCTGGTGGTGGTGTGGACCTGGTATGGTGAGGACCATGATGCTGGTGGTGTGGACCTGGTATGGTGAGGACCATGATGCTGGTGGTGGTGTGGACCTGGTATGGTGAGGACCGTGATGCTGGTGGTGCGGACCTGGTATGGTGAGGATCATGATGCTGGTGGTGTGGACCTGGTATGGTGAGGACCAGGACCATGATGCTGGTGGCGGTGTGGACCTGGTATGGTGAGGACCATGATGCTGGTGGTGTGGACCTGGTATGGTGAGAACCATGATGCTGGTGGTGGTGTGGACCTGGTATGGTGAGGACCATGATGCTGGTGGTGTGGACCTGGTATGGTGAGGACCATGGTGCTGGTGGTGTGGACGTGGTATGGTGAGGACCATGATGCTGGTAGTGTGGACCTGGTATGGTGAGGACCATGGTGCTGGTGGTGGTGTGGACCTGGTATGGTGAGGACCATGATGCTGGTGGTGTGGACCTGGTATGGTGAGGACCATGATGCTGGTGGTGTGGACCTGGTATGGTGAGGACCATGATGCTGGTGGTGTGGACCTGGTATGGTCAGGACCATGGTGCTGGTGGTGGCGTGGACCTGGTATGGTGAGGACCGTGATGCTGGTGGTGTGGACCTGGTATGGTGAGGACCATGATGCTGGTGGTGTGGACTTGGTATGGTGAGGACCATAATGCAGGTGTTGTGGACCTTGTATGGTGAGGACCATGATGCTGATGGTGTGGATCTTGTATGGTGAGGATCATGATGCTGGTGGTTAGGACTTGGTATGGTGAGGAACATGATGCTGGTGATGTGGACCTGGTATGGTGAGGACCATGATGCAGGTGGTGTGGATCTTGTATGATGAGGACCAAGATGCTGGTAGTGGTGGGGACCTGGTATGGTAAGGACCGTGATGCTAATGGTGAGGACCTGGTATGGTAAGGACCATGATGCTGGTGGTGTGGACCTGGTATGGTGAGGACCATGATGCTGATGGTGGTGTGGACCTGGTATGGTGAGGACCATGATGCTGGTGGTGTGGACCGGGTATGGTGAGGATCATGATGCTGGTGGTTGTGTGGACCTGATATGGTGAAGACCGTGATGCTGGTGGTGTTGACCCGGTATGGTGTGGACCGTGATGCTGGTGATGTGGACCTGGTATGGTGAGGACCGTGATGCTGGTAGTGTGGACCTGGTATGGTGAGGACCGTGATGCTGGTGGTGTGAACCTGGTATGCTGAGGATCATGATGCTGGTGGTGTAGACCTGATTTAATGAGGACCAGGACCATGATGCTGGTGGTGTGGACCTGGTATGGTGAGGACCATGATGCTGCTGGTGGTGTGGACCTGGTATGGTGAGGACCTTGATGCTGGTGGTGGTGTGGACGTGGTATAGTGAGGACCATGATGCTGGTGGTGTGGACCTGATATGGTCAGGACCATGATGCTGGTGGTGGTGTGGACCTGGTATGGTGAAGACCGTGATGCTGGTGGTGTGGACCTGGTATGGTGAGGATCATGATGCTGGTGGTGTGGACCTGGTATGGTGAGGACCAGGACCATGATGCTGGTGGTGGTGTGGACCTGGTATGGTGAGGACCATGATGCTGGTGGTGTGGACCTGGTATGGTGAGGACCATGATGCTGGTGGTGGTGTGGACCTGGTATGGTGAGGACCATGATGCTGGTGGTGTGGACCTGGTATGGTGAGGACCATGGTGCTGGTGGTGTGGACCTGGTATGGTGAAGACCATGATGCTGGTGGTGTGGACCTGGTATGGTGAGGACCATGATGCTGGTGGTGTGGACCTGGTATGGTGAGGACCATGATGCTGGTGGTGTGGACCTGGTATGGCGAGGACCATGATGCTGGTGGTGTGGACCTGGTATGGTGAGGACCATAATGGTGGTGTTGTGGATCTTGTATGGTGAGGATCATAATGCTGGTGGTGAGGACTTGGTATGGTGAGGACCATGATGCTGGTGTTGTGGACCTGGTATGGTGAGGACCATGATGCACGTGGTGGGGATCTTGTATGGTGAGGACCACGATGCTGGTATTGGTGAGAACCGTGATTCTGGTGGTGAGGACCGTGATGCTGGTGGTGAGGACCTGGTATGGTAAGGACCATGATGCTGGTGGTGTGGACCTGGTATGGTGAGGACCATGATGCTGATAGTGATGTGGACCTGGTATGGTGAGGACCATGATGCTGGTGGTGTGGACTTGGTATGGTGAGGACCATGATGCTGATAGTGGTGTGGACCTGGTATGGTGAGGACCATGATGCTGGTGGTGAGGACCTGGTATGGTGAGGATCATGATGCTGGTGGTGTGGACCTGGTATGGTGAGGACCATGATGCTGGTGGTGTGGACCTGGTATGGTGAGGACCGTGATGCTGGTGGTGTGGACCTGGTATGGTGAGGACCGTGATGCTGGTGGTGTGGACCTGGTATGGTGAGGATCATGGTGCTGGTGGTGTAGACCTGATATAATGAGGACCAGGACCATGATGCTGGTGGTGTGGACCTGGTATGGTGAGGACCTTGATGCTGGTGGTGGTGTGGACCTGGTATGGTGAGGACCATGATGCTGGTGGTGTGGACCTGGTATGGTGAGGACCATGATGCTGGTGGTGGTGTGGACCTGGTATGGTGAGGACCGTGATGCTGGTGGTGCGGACCTGGTATGGTGAGGATCATGATGCTGGTGGTGTGGACCTGGTATGGTGAGGACCAGGACCATGATGCTGGTGGCGGTGTGGACCTGGTATGGTTAGGACCATGATGCTGGTGGTGTGGACCTGGTATGGTGAGAACCATGATGCTGGTGGTGGTGTGGACCTGGTATGGTGAGGACCATGATGCTGGTGGTGTGGACCTGGTATGGTGAGGACCATGGTGCTGGTGGTGTGGACGTGGTATGGTGAGGACCATGATGCTGGTAGTGTGGACCTGGTATGGTGAGGACCATGGTGCTGGTGGTGGTGTGGACCTGGTATGGTGAGGACCATGATGCTGGTGGTGTGGACCTGGTATGGTGAGGACCATGATGCTGGTGGTGTGGACCTGGTATGGTGAGGACCATGATGCTGGTGGTGTGGACCTGGTATGGTCAGGACCATGGTGCTGGTGGTGGCGTGGACCTGGTATGGTGAGGACCGTGATGCTGGTGGTGTGGACCTGGTATGGTGAGGACCATGATGCTGGTGGTGTGGACCTAGTATGGTGAGGACCATAATGCAGGTGTTGTGGACCTTGTATGGTGAGGACCATGATGCTGATGGTGTGGATCTTGTATGGTGAGGATCATGATGCTGGTGGTTAGGACTTGGTATGGTGAGGAACATGATGCTGGTGATGTGGACCTGGTATGGTGAGGACCATGATGCAGGTGGTGTGGATCTTGTATGATGAGGACCAAGATGCTGGTAGTGGTGGGGACCTGGTATGGTGAGGACCGTGATGCTAATGGTGAAGACCTGGTATGGTAAGGACCATGATGCTGGTGGTGTGGACCTGGTATGGTGAGGACCATGATGCTGATGGTGGTGTGGACCTGGTATGGTGAGGACCATGATGCTGGTGGTGTGGACCGGGTATGGTGAGGATCATGATGCTGGTGGTTGTGTGGACCTGGTATGGTGAAGACCGTGATGCTGGTGGTGTTGACCCGGTATGGTGTGGACCGTGATGCTGGTGGTGTGGACCTGGTATGGCGAGGACCGTGATGCTGGTAGTGTGGACCTGGTATGGTGAGGACCGTGATGCTGGTGGTGTGAACCTGGTATGCTGAGGATCATGAAGCTGGTGGTGTAGACCTGATTTAATGAGGACCAGGACCATGATGCTGGTGGTGTGGACCTGGTATGGTGAGGACCATGATGCTGCTGGTGGTGTGGACCTGGTATGGTGAGGACCTTGATGCTGGTGGTGGTGTGGACGTGGTATGGTGAGGACCATGATGCTGGTGGTGTGGACCTGATATGGTCAGGACCATGATGCTGGTGGTGGTGTGGACCTGGTATGGTGAAGACCGTGATGCTGGTGGTGTGGACCTGGTATGGTGAGGATCATGATGCTGGTGGTGTGGACCTGGTATGGTGAGGACCAGGACCATGATGCTGGTGGTGGTGTGGACCTGGTATGGTGAGGACCATGATGCTGTTGGTGTGGACCTGGTATGGTGAGGACCATGATGCTGGTGGTGGTGTGGACCTGGTATGGTGAGGACCATGATGCTGGTGGTGTGGACCTGGTATGATGAGGACCATGGTGCTGGTGGTGTGGACTTGGTATGGTGAGGACCATGATGCTGGTGGTGTGGACCTGGTATGGTGAGGACCATGATGCTGGTGGTGTGGACCTGGTATGGTGAGGACCATGATGCTGGTGGTGTGGACCTGGTATGGCGAGGACCATGATGCTGGTGGTGTGGACCTGGTATGGTGAGGACCGTGATGCTGGTGGTGGTGTGGACCTGGTATGGTGAGGACCGTGATGCTGGTGGTGGTGTGGACCTGGTATGGTGAGGACCGTGATGCTGGTGGTGGTGTGGACCTGGTATGGTGAGGACCATGATGCTGGTGGTGGTTTGGACCTGGTATGGTGAGGACCATGATGCTGGTGGTGAGGACCTGGTATGGTGACGACCATGATGCTGGTGGTGATGTGGACCTGGTATGGTGAGGACCATGATGCTGGTGGTGAGGACCTGGTATGGTGACGACCATGATGCTGGTGGTGGTGTGGACATGGTATGGTGACGACCATGATGCTGGTGGTGGTGTGGACCTGATATGGTGAGGACCATGATGCTGGTGGTGTGGACCTGGAATGGTGAGGACCATGATGCTGGTGGTGGTGTGGACCTGGTATGGTGAGGACCATGATGCTGGTGGGGGTGTGGACCTGGTATGGTGATAACAATGATGCTGATGTGGACCTGGTATGGTGAGGACCATGATGCTGGTGGTGTGGACCTGGTATGGTGAGGACCATGATGCTGGTGGTGGTGTGGACCTGGTATAGTGAGGACCATGATGCTGGTGGTGGTGGGGACCAGGTATGGTGAGGACCATGATGCTGGTGGTGGTGTGGACCTGGTATTTTGAGGACCATGATGCTGGTGGTGGTGTGGACCTGGTATAGTGAGGACCATGATGCTGGTGGTGGAATGGACCTGGTATGGTGAGGACCGTGATGCTGGTGGTGGTGTGGACCTGGCATGGTGACGACCATGATGCTGGTGGTGGTGTGGACCTGGTATGGTGAGGACCATGATGCTGGTGGTGTGGACCTGGTATGGTGAGGACCATGATGCTGGTGGTGTGGACCTGGTATGGTGAGGACCATGGTGCTGGTGGTGTGGACCTGGTATGGCGAGGACCATGATGCTGGTGGTGTGGACCTGGTATGGTGAGGACCGTGATGCTGGTGGTGGTGTGGACCTGGTATGGTGAGGACCATGATGCTGGTGTTGGTGTGGACCTGGTATGGTGAGGACCATGATGCTGGTGGTGGTGTGGACCTTTTATGGTGAGGACCATGATGCTGGTGGTGGTATGGACCTGGTATGGTGAGGACCGTGATGCTGGTGGTGGTGTGGACCTGGTATGGTAAGGACCGTGATGCTGGTGGTGGTGTGGACCTGGTATGTTGAGGACCGTGATGCTGGTGGTGGTGTGGACCTGGTATGGTGAGGACCATGATGCTGGTGGTGGTTTGGACCTGGTATGGTGAGGACCATGATGCTGGTGGTGAGGACCTGGTATGGTGACGACCATGATGCTAGTGGTGATGTGTACCTGGTATGGTGAGGACCATGATGCTGGTGGTGAGGACCTGGTATGGTGACGACCATGATGCTGGTGGTGGTGTGGACCGGGTATGGTGACGACCATGATGCTGGTGGGGGTGTGGACCTGGTATGGTGAGAACCATGATGCTGATGTGGACCTGGTATGGTGAGGACCGTGATGCTGGTGGTGTGGACCTGGTATGGTGAGGACCATGATGCTGGTGGTGGTGTGGACCTGGTATGGTGAGGACCATGATGCTGGTGGTGGTGGGGACCTGGTATGGTGAGGACCATGATGCTGGTGGTGGTGTGGACCTGGTATGGTGAGGACCATGATGCTGGTGGTGGTGTGGACCTGGTATGGTGAGGACCATGATGCTGGTGGTGGAATGGACCTGGTATGGTGAGGACCGTGATGCTGGTGGTGATGTGGACCTGGTATGGTGAGGACCATGATGCTGGTGGCGTGGACCTGGTATGGTGAGGACCATGATGCTGATGGTGGTTAGGACCTGGTATGGTGAGGACCATGATGCTGGTAATGTGGACCGGGTATGGTGAGGATCATGATGCTGGTGGTTGTGTGGACCTGGTATGGTGAAGACAGTGATGCTGGTGGTGTGGACCTGGTATGGTGAGGACCGTGATGCTGGTGGTGTTGACCTGGTATGGTGAGGACCGTGATGCTGGTGGTATGGACCTATTATGGTGAGGACCGTGATGCTGGTGGTGTGGACCTGGTATGGTGAGGACCGTGATGCTGGTGGTGTGGACCTGGTATGGTGAGGATCATGATGCTGGTGGTGTAGACCTGATATAATGAGGACCAGGACCATGATGCTGGTGGTGTGGACCTGGTATGGTGAGGACCTTGATGCTGGTGGTGGTGTGGACCTGGTATGGTGAGGACCATGATGCTGGTGGTGTGGACCTGGTATGGTGAGGACCATGATGCTGGTGGTGGTGTGGACCTGGTACAGTGAGGACCGTGATGCTGGTGGTGTGGACCTGGTATGGTGAGGATCATGATGCTGGTGGTGTGGACCTATTATGGTGAGGACCAGGACCATGATGCTGGTGGTGGTGTGGACCTGGTATGGTGAGGACCATGATGCTGGTGGTGTGGACCTGGTATGGTGAGAACCATGATGCTGGTGGTGGTGTGGACCTGGTATGGTGAGGACCATGATGCTGGTGGTGTGGACCTGGTATGGTGAGGACCATGGTGCTGGTGGTGTGGACCTGGTATGGTGAGGACCATGATGCTGGTGGTGTGGACCTGGTATGGTGAGGACCATGATGCTGATGGTGTGGAGCTGGTATGGCGAGGACCGTGATGCTGGTGGTGTGGACCTGGTAGGGTGAGGAAAATGATGCAGGTGGTGTGGACCTGGTATGGTGAGGACCATGATACTGGTGGTGTGGACCTGGTATGGTGAGGACCGTGTTGCTGGTGGTGGTGTGAACCTGGTATGGTGAGGACCATGATGCTGGTGGTATGGATCTGGTATGGTGAGGACCGTGATGCTGGTGGTGGTGTGGACCTGGTATGGTGAGGACCATAATGCTGGTGTTGTGGACCTTGTATGGTGAGGACCATGATGCTGGTGGTGTGGATCTTGTATGGTGAGGATCATGATGCTGGTGGTGAGGACCTGGTATGGTGAGGACCATGATGCAGGTGGTGTGGAACTTGTATGGTGAGGACCACGATGCTGGTAGTGGTGGGGACCTGGTATGGTGAGGACCGTGATCCTGGTGGTGTGGACCTGGTATGGTAAGGACCATGGTGCTGATGGTGGTGTGGACCTGGTATGGTGAGGACCATGATGCTGGTGGTGTGGACCTGGTATGGTAAATACCATGGTGCTGATGGTGGTGTGGACCTGGTATGGTGAGGACCATGATGCTGGTGGTGTGGACCGGGTATGGTGAGGATCATGATGCTGGTGGTTGTGTGGACCTGGTATGGTGAAGACCGTGATGCTGGTGGTATGGACCTGGTTTGGTTAGGACCGTGATGCTGGTGGTGTTGACCTGGTATGGTGAGGACCGTGATGTTGGTGGTGTGGACCTAGTATGGTGAGGACCGTGATGCTGGTGGTGTGGACCTGGTATGGTGAGGACCATGATGCTGGTGGTGTGGACCTGGTATGGTGAGGACCATGATGCAGGTGGTGTGGACCTGGTATGGTGAGGACCATGATACTGGTGGTGTGGACCTGGTATGGTGAGGACCATGATACTGGTGGTGTGGACCTGGTATGGTGTGGACCGTGATGCTGGTGGTGGTGTGGACCTGGTATGGTGAGGACCATGATGCAGGTGGTATGGACCTGGTATGGTGAGGACCGTGATGCTGGTGGTGGTGTGGACCTGGTATGGTGAGGACCATAATGCTGGTGTTGTGGACCTTGTATGGTGAGGACCATGATGCTGGTGGTGTGGATCTTGTATGGTGAGGATCATGATGCTGGTGGTGTGGACTTGGTATGGTGAGGACCATGATGCTGGTGTTGTGGACCTGGTATTGTGAGGACCATGATGCAGGTGGTGTGGATCTTGTATGGTGAGGACCACGATGCTGGTAGTGGTGTGGACCTGGTATAGTGAGGACCGTGATGCAGGTGGTGAGGACCTGGTATGGTAAGGACCATGATGCTGGTGGTGTGTGTGGGACATTTGGGGCTTGAATCTAATTATTTGAATATTAATGTAGTAAATTAAATTACGAAGGACCACCCGCTTTTATAGTAAAGAGGGAAACTGAGAAATTCTGATCATTAGATAATTCCTAGATGAACCAGTAACTATGGATAAAATACTAGAGAATATGATCATAGAAATAATTAATGGGCTGTATAATTAAATGAATCAAACCCTCAAACACCTACATTGGGGGGTTATTACTGGAACTCAGTACGTCCTGGAACTAGTGTGGTTCGTTCACTAATCCAAGATATAATAATCTAATCCTATTAATTATTGGGAAATTAATTTCATTACTATTAATGGGAACATAGATTATGAATATAATAATTATAATCACAATAAACACATGTCAATCCAAATAAGAGTTCTGCATGTAAACAATTCCAGATAATTATTAAAGGAATACAAAGGAATCTTAGCTTAATGACGATTCCTTTGTGTAAGTCACAATGCTTCCTCTGATTCTCCTGGACTCAGCTGGATGACGAGTGGGATGGATTAACATGGGAGAGGACAGCTGGGAGAATTCTTCTCACGCACTGCAAAACAAATATTTACAGTAGCAACTAATTAAACTACTGAATTTCTATGTCCAAGAAATTAATGTTAATAGTAGACAAGGGATAATAACCTGTGGTTTGGTGTTGGTATACGTCGTCACGACAAATCACCCAGCTACAATTCTACACCCTATCAGATGCATCAAATAAGGATAAGATACTTAGCTAATATGGGCACTGTGTAAGTTTTAAGATTGCCGAAATTCGCGTCCCAGGCTCTGGCTTCACCTATCCTGGATAATGACGCGCTTCACTGGCCGGTCACGTGTAGTCAAGGAACCAGATTAAAAAGGTTCCCTATATTACAACGACACCAGTCGAAGATATTGTCTGCAAGGCCTTTCACGCCTCACAGTGGCGACTTTCTTCTGGAGGATGGATAGCATTTTTCCCTGATGACTGGGTAATGGCGTCTCCTCGTGAGCACGACGCGAACAGGTCCGCTCGAGAGCTTCCTCACATGTGTACTGGCTTGCTCTCCTTCCCCGCTCTGCGTCTCGCGTTCATTAGACAAGTTATTATCATGAATATTAGTATTTCTCGCAATAGTGCTTGAAATGTTCGAGACAGGTTGGGTTTATTATTTAGAAGAGTGAAATATTATTATTTGCCATTTCAGTGATAGTAAACATATAATGGAGACGAATTAATGTCTCTCCATGGCATTCACTTGTGACGTTAATTTTTATTACTAGATAACTGCTATGACTCTAATGCTCTATTCGGCTTTAGTTGGAGGTCAATTTATCTGTAATTAATTATCACACAGAACGCCTTGGTTATAGAGAATCGAATTCAATTCTCAGATACATTGGATATAATGTGTTTATTGTAATGAAATCTGACGCAATACTGGCGTCGGGTGACGTGAGAATTCTAGCCTACTGCACAGATGAAATTATTAGTACATGTGAATTCTACGTGGTGTTAATTTTACTTACTACAATAATTAGTAGAATTAGTAATAATTAATGAGAATACAACAGTGTTGTATTCGGTGTTGGAAATTTCCAACATAACTCCGGGGGGAGGATTCTAGGGTCGTAGTGTACTGTGGAGTACTGACCTATCCCGAAGTTGGTATTAATATTAGTATAATACGGGAATAATATATATAAATACGGGACATAACGAACGTCCCGTATTTATCAAGGACTTACAAGAAACTTAAGTCTTGCTAATCACATGTCAAATGAAACATGTTATTTGTAGCCTACACAATATTTAAAGATTTTAACTCACACAATTTAAACAACAGAATCTACTGTGATGCGAATATACTGGGTCATAGTGACTCGTAATGGTTGGTTACGTGATGTCACATCGCAGCATCATCATAGTTATCTAAGTGGTATGGAAAGGGAATTACTCTTGTTCAGAGTTGTAATAGGCTTGCAAATTCCGCCTACAATGTTGAGCAGCAGCTCTAGTGGGGCGGTTGCTTGGAGGATCAGGATTATTGTCTTCGGAAATTACTGGGGAAACTGGATCTGGCTGATATTCTTGCTCAGTCAATTCAAGGGGAACCAGCTTCTCTAAAGTTTTTAGAGTAGTGCTGCCTCGGCATAAAACTTTAACTACTCTCAGGACACCTTGATGATCTGGATGAATGGCAACAATTTTGCCTATAGGACACTCTGACCTTGGTCCATCACTGTCGACTAGTACTAGGTCTCCTGGTTTTAATTGCACCTTATTGTAAGGACTCGAAGCTCCGTAGTGGTACTCTCGTAGAGCTGTGAGGTACTCTCGAGTCCACACCTCATTCCACCTGTTAATAACTCTGGAGAGATGCTGGTAGCTTTCCACCAAGTCTCCTCTGGTCACATGTGACGGGTCTACAGGGTCCTCTTCGGCTAAAGGGATGAGAGGGCTCAGTAGACCTCCATGGATCAAGTGTGAGGGGCTCAGAGGTTCTCTCTGGGTGAAATCATCAGACAGGTAGGTTATTGGGCGGTTATTGACTCGCGCCTCGATTTCCACAACAATAGATTGGAGTTCTGAGTAACTGACCTTTTATCGGTGTAAAGTTTTCCTTAGACACTTCTTGACTGTGCCTACCGTTCGCTCATAGAACCCACCTTGCCAAGGGGCTCTCGGTGCTATGAATTTCCAGTGACATTGTCGTCTCTGTATGACTGACTGTACTTCAGGGTGGTTCCAGACTTCTCGCAAACAACTTTCTCCTGCCACAAAATTGGAACCATTGTCCGATATCATTAATTTAGGACACGATCGACGGGCAGCAAATCTGCGGAAAGCTTGGATGAAGGCTTCAGCACTCATGTCTGGAGTGACCTCTAAATGTACGCCTCTGGGCCTCTGGTTGTAGCACACGTAAAGAGACAAATGTACGCCTTCACTGGTATATTATCTGGGTTACCAGTGAGGAGTAAGGCTCCTTCCTGTATACCAGTGGTTTCGAAAGGACGAAGATGAACCACTCGTTCTTCTGGGAGTGGTGGAGGTCCTGGGTAAGGACATACTCTAGCGTCGTATCTCTTACAGATTACACAAGATTTAATAATTGTCTTAACTGTCTGACGACCTTGAGGAAGCCAGTACTTTTGTCTAAGGTCGGTGAGAGTATCTAAAGCTCCACCATGTAAGGTACCATATTGTTGGTGGTGTAAGACAAAAAGTTTAGTGATGATGTGATGACGAGGTAGAAGAATTGGATTCTTTGTGTCCAAGTCAATTTTTGCATGAAGCAAACGTCCTCCACATCGTAGTATGTTATGAGTGTTGGCATCATACCAGATGCCTAGAGACTTAGTTAATTTATCTGGAAGATTTTCATAGTCGCTTCCATATGTCTCTTGTTGTGCACGTTTGATCCAGTAGAGGACAGGATTGGGAAATTTATGTCGAATTCCTACCTTAGCAAGAAAACCAAACACGTGTGCAGTCACTCGTAACAATTTGCTTAAGTTAGAATAATGGTGAGGATCAATGGCTAATATTCGTTGAGGTTCTGGTTCTTTCATGGGAGTGGTGATATTGGTCACTATGACTTGTGGCTTTTGTTTGGGCCACTGACCACCAACAAGCCATGAAGGTCCATTGAACCACAGCGAAGACTTGACAAGTTGTTTTAATGTTAACCCTCGAGATAAATAATCTGCAGGAAGGTCCTTAGTAGGAACATGTCTAAATTTATATCCAGCAGATAAATCATGAATCTCCCTGACGCGATTACTGACGTAAGGAGTTTTGTTGTTATTGTTTCTTACCCATTGTAAGACTGCCTCGTTGTCGGACCACACTACAATCTCACCAAAGTGGATATTATTGAGTGTCCTTGCCAGGCAATGAGCCAATCTTACTCCCACTAGCAATGCAGTCAACTCCATCTGAGGTAAAGATCACTTCTTAATGGGAGCAACTTTTGCTTCAGATGTGAGCAAAATTGAGTGTGCACTATTAACTAAATAGGCTACTGCGCCATATGCTTTGCCAGAGGCATCGCAAAAAACGTGCAAATTGGTGGGTAAGTTTGGTCCTGAAGCATTACGAGGAAATTTCAAAACGCCTAACTGATTAAAATCCGTTGAGAGTATTTGCCATTTAGCTTGTAACTCACTTGGTAACGGATCATCCCATCCCATATGTTTCTGCCAGCACTCCTGCATTAGGAGTTTGCCCCTTATTAATATAGGACTAAGTAGGCCTAAAGGGTCAAATGGTTGACTGACAAATGAGAGCAGTGTTCTCATGGTAAGGGTTGAATTATCAGTTTGTACTGACTTGACATTCATCTCGTCAGTACTGGTGTTCCATTCCACGCCTAGAACCTTTAATTGACTGGGTACCTGATAATCTGGAAATTCTTTCTCGATTACCTGGTTAAGCAGTTTATTATTTGAGGCCCATGACTGTAGTGGCATATTGGCTCCTAATAGTTCACGGTTAGCCTCATGGTAGATTTCTACCAGATCAGCTTGATCATTAGTTGTCCCCTGGAAATTGTCGACATACAAGTTGTCGCTAATGTCTGCCTTATAGGGGCTGTTTGATTTCCTCAAATGCGTGTCTAATGTTGCTTGTAAAAGAAACGGTGAGGACGTAGCTCCAAATAATACTGAGGCAAAACGATAGGTGATTACTTCGCTGTTAGGATCCAGGGGATCCTTAATCCAGAGGAATTTTGTGTAGTTACGATCTTCCTCCTGCAATCCTACTCGGAGAAAGGCTTTGCTGATATCAGCTGTATAGGCAAAAATGCCTGTGCGAAATCGTAACAGCACATCATGTAGCCTTTGTGTTAGGCTAGGTCCCGTTTGGAGATATTCATTTAAAGACACACTGCTTGGCTTTACTTTAGCACTGCAGTTAAAGACAATACGAATAGGTGTTGTCAATGAGTCTTTCACCACGGCGTGATGAGGT
Source organism: Procambarus clarkii (assembly GCF_040958095.1). Lineage (NCBI taxonomy): Eukaryota > Metazoa > Arthropoda > Malacostraca > Decapoda > Cambaridae > Procambarus > Procambarus clarkii. The sequence continues at coordinate 26,901,759 of NC_091194.1, forward strand.
AAATAATGACCTGTTTTTCGGTCATCGTGTTCAACAACTTCAATGAATTTACTGTTAAGTTGTTGTTGGATAAGTTGATGATACATGTTCAGTTTGTCTGGCTGCTTCTGTAGTTGTTTTAATTGAGACTGCAATTGTGAGGCTGCCATAAAATAATTAACTGGAAGTTGTGGATGATCCAACTTCCATGGGAGTCTTACCCAGTATTGTTTATTTGAGTAGACAACTGTATCCAGGTATTGCTGGTAAGTCCACGTATCATCAGGACTTGGTTGCTCAGGGATAATGCCTAAAGTGTCCAAATCCCACAAACGATGTATTGGTGGGTCAGACTCAATATCCTCAGATATTTCCCTGAAACGTAGGGGTTACTGTTCCAAGCCTAGTCACGCCACTATTACGTTATTGGATTGTTGGTTTGTGGACGTTGGGCCTTGCCTGAAAAGCACTGGTCCCGTAAGCAATTTGCCTCCTGCGGACGACAACAAATTCATTCCATGTTGCCTAGTGCATCCAGTTATAAACTTGTAATAATGATCCGCGCCTATAAGTATTCCAACATCTGTGAGGCAGTCAGAATTTATTTTATAATCTGCTAACCTCATGCGGTTTCGTTTAAGGTGTCTCGCAGTGCGAGCTAACCCGGTGACCTGCAGGTCTGTAGGAAGTTTATCCACTACTACCGCTTGTATTGGACTAGTAGAAGATCCGAGTCTTATTAATACTTTAACTACCTTGTAGTCACGAGGTCCACTATTTGACAAGAAACCAGAAATATTTAACCTCACACTTTTGGCAGGTTTTAAATTTAACTCATCTACCAACTGTTGTGTAATGAAGGTTTTCTGTGAACCTTGGTCAAAAAGACCTCTAGTGTTAATTCTAGATCTTCGGGTTATTAGTTTAAGTTGAGCTGTAGGCAGAGTAGTATTATTGCCTGACTCAGTAGCAAGTACATTTACTTCTTGATGCACTTTGCAATATTGCACTGCAGTAGAATTCGTAGAATTCTCTCCAGTGGTCATGGTTGGTGTAGAAGATTTTCTACATAAGGCGTAGTGGTGTACACCTTGGTTACAGCGGTTGCAGGAACGTAGCTGCACTGCACATTTCTTGGGATCATGAGAGCCCATGCACTTGGTGCACTTGTGCAATTCTTGTAACCTTTTAACCCTAACATTATAAGTAGGATAAACAGAGCATTGATAAGTGGTGTGTCCCTGATTGCAGAACAGACATTTTCTCTGGATAATAGACTTAGTCTCTTTAGTAGACAAGTCATTGGTTATCTCTGAAGGAGACACCGAATATGTACCTACATTTCCACTTCTTTTCCCAGTGGATGAAATAGGTTTGGATTTATATTTATTAGACTTACTCTGAGTCTGTTTAGGTTTGACTGAAATATCAGTACTAGTTGGTTTAGACTCAGGTTTAATTTTATCATGAGTCTTCAACCTGTTAACCGTGATCCTCAATCCCTCAAAAATTTGGTCAAGAGTGAGAAACTCGGTATTATAATGTGAGCAGAGCTCTGTCAAGATATTTCCAGGTAATTTCCTCTGTAATAGTAACTTGATAGACCATTCTGAAGCAGGTATATTAACTTTAGTACATAAGGCCTTTACTAGAGACTCTACTTCTAGTCTGAAGCTTTGAAGTGACTCTGGTCTACTATTTGGTGCATTCAGATCTAGCAATTGATAATAGAGGGTAGCTATACTTAACTCTTTGTTGCAATAGTTCAACTTCAGGAGTTTTATAGCTTCCTCATAATTAACCTCATCAAGAGTGAGGTTATGTATGACCTTTTTAGCCTCTCCTGTGAGAAGACTAAGTAGGTATGAAAATTTAGAAACCTTGTCTAGAGACGGCTTCTTATGGATGTGAACTTCAAAGGAAGTCCAAAAATTGTCCCAATTTTATGTATCTAATCCTGAAAATGTAGGTAAGTCTAGAGTAGGTAAACGAACCTCTAGTAGTTGATTATTGAAGTGAGACCCAGTGTTACTGGTATTGGATCCAGATTGTTTTGCTAATTTAGATAGCCTGATAATTATATTTTGAGTCTCATCTTCATACTGGGAGATGTCGTCTATAATTTGACTTACTTCCTCAGGATCAGTTTCTACAGTATTTAGCAGATCAAGGTAAGATTGACCTGCAGATCTGACTTGAACAAATTTCAGTTCAGCCACTCTTACTGATGTCTCTAAGTGATAAGAGTCAATGGGAGTATCTTTAGTTAAGCCCTCAGCCTTATTAATTAATCTGGTCAAATGACCTTTAAGGCTACTGTAGGTTCTCCTCAATTGCTCAGGAGTAGCCATGTTGGGCTTAGGTTCAAACTTCACGGTGTTAGTATATGTATTACTAATGAAGCTTGGGTACTTGTTCATTGGTGGACAAGTAACATTAAATGTAGCCTAATTTAAGGTGGCTACTTTATATTTGACCTCACTTGAGGTTGAATGTACCTACCTACCTAACAACAAATAGCTAGATATTTTGTGCACTGTCTGAACTTCACCATTAGTTCTCGTCCGGTTAGCTCATCTATATCACCATCAGAGTTAATGGAGATTATCCAGCAATACACAAAATAGATACACAAAATAATGCATACAAGAGAAATATTATGGAGACACTTCAATCAGAGTTATCTCAAAAATTAATCCCACCCTGTTTAGGGTCAGCATAAATAGTATAATACATACACTACTGACTAGCTTAGGACCAGTCGTGATAATTCCTAACTAAGAACTATAAAGTTATTTAGTATGGGCTTGTACCAAATTCAGCACAATCTCAGCCTAAATTCTACCTAATAACATTGGTAAAGATTATTGTGGTGAAGTAAGTTGAATATAGTTGTGCTGTATTTTTGGGTTTTTTGTTTTTATAAGGGTGCTCTTGCACACACAGGTGAAACAATTATGTACAGTTAAGTTTGGCTTCCTAGCCACAGCCGTTTGTGATGGTTGATGGTGTTAATTAACTTGTCAACCACATGCAACCTAGATTCCCCCTGACAAGTGTACACCATCTCTGGTCAGGTTCTGTCTATAAGGTCTGGCTGTAAATTGGATATATGTGGCATCCAATCTCACTCGTCTTTTCAGCCTGAAATTTATGTACTTAGCAGCTCTCTGGTAGTATTCTGGGGTTACTCCCCAACGATTATCTTGACTTGGTTGGCGAGGTTCCACTAATGTGAATACTACCGATTCACTGATGAGCTTGAAAGAAGAAATTATGGCTTTGAGGTGTTTGATCACCTCAGCTGGATGACGAGTGGGATGGATGTCATTACCACCTAAGTATATAATGGTTAGATGGTGAGGCCACTCTAACGCAGGTGTTAGTGTGGAGTTATTATAAAAGTTATGAGCTGTTGCTCCTGGTGACCTAAAGATTCTCACCTCTGTGTGAGGTATAGGTCTAAGTGTTGTGGGTAATTGGCTATGACCCACTAAAGCTACCTTATACATGAGGTGAAAGTAGCAATATGTTAGTGTGATCTAGACTAACTGGTGTGTTACACTGTTAGTTGACACAATTAATTAAATAGTTAGTCTAGCTTCTATCACACTGGGATTAGTTATTAATGATTAATATTTTAATTATAAATTTAATGTCTATCCAGTTCGAAGGACCATAATGTGGGACATTTGGGGCTTGAATCTAATTATTTGAATATTAATGTAGAAATTTAATTACGAAGGACCACCCGCTTTTATATTAAAGAGGAAACTGAGAAATTCTGATCATTAGATAATTCCTAGATGAACCAGTAACTATGGATAAAATACTAGAGAATATGATCATAGAAATAATTAATGGGCTGTATAATTAAATGAATCAAACCCTCAAACACCTACATTGGGGGGTTATTACTGGAACTCAGTACGTCCAGGAACTAGTGTGGTTCGTTCACTAATCCAAGATATAATAATCTAATCCTATTAATTATTGTGAAATTAATTTCATTACTATTAATGGGAACATAGATTATGAATATAATAATGATAATCACAATAAACACATGTCAATCCAAATAAGAGTTCTGCATGTAAACAATTCCAGATAATTATTAAAGGAATACAAAGGAATCTCAGCTTAATGACGATTCCTTTGTGTAAGTCACAATGCTTCCTCTGATTCTCCTGGACTCAGCTGGATGACGAGTGGGATGGATTAACATGGGAGAGGACAGCTGGGAGAATTCTTCTCACGCACTGCAAAACAAATATTTACAGTAGCAACTAATTAAACTACTGAATTTCTATGTCCAAGAAATTAATGTTAATAGTAGACAAGGGATAATAACCTGTGGTTTGGTGTTGGTATACGTCGTCACGACAAATCACCCAGCTACAATTCTACACCCTATCAGATGCATCAAATAAGGATAAGATACTTAGCTAATATGGGCACTGTGTAAGTTTTAAGATTGCCGAAATTCGCGTCCCAGGCTCTGGCTTCACCTATCCTGGATAATGACGCGCTTCACTGGCCGGTCACGTGTAGTCAAGGAACCAGATTAAAAAGGTTCACTATATTACAACGACACCAGTCGAAGATATTGTCTGCAAGGCCTTTCACGCCTCACAGTGGCGACTTTCTTCTGGAGGATGGATAGCGTTTACCCTGATAACTGGGTAATGGCGTCTCCTCGTGAGCACAACACGAACAGGTCCGCTCGAGAGCTTCCTCACACGTGTACTGGCTTGCTCTCCTTCCCCGCTCCGAGTCTCGCGTTCATTAGACAAGTTATTATCATGAATATTAGTATTTCTCGCAATAGTGCTTGAAATGTTCGAGACAGGACGGGTTTATTATTTAGAAGAGTGAAATATTATTATTGGCCAGTTCAGTGATAGTAAACATATAATGGAGAGGAATTAATGTCTCTCCATGGCATTCACTTGTGACGTTAATTTTTATTACTAGATAACTGCTATGACTCTAACGCTCTATTCGGCTTTAGTTGGAGGTCAATTTATCTGTAATTAATTATCACACAGAACGCCTTGGTTATAGAGAATCGAATTCAATTCTCAGATACATTGGATATAATGTGTTTATTGTAATGAAATCTGACGCAATACTGGTGTCGGGTGACGTGAGAATTCTAGCCTACTGCACAGATGAAATTATTAGTACATGTGAATTCTACGTGGTGTTAATTTTACTTACTACAATAATTAGTAGAATTAGTAATAATTAATGAGAATACAACAGTGTTGTATTCGGTGTTGGAAATTTCCAACAGTGTGGACCTGGTATGGTAAGGACCATAATGCTGATGGTGGTGTGGACCTGGTATGGTGAGGACCATGATGCTGGTGGTGTGGACCGGGTTTGGTGAGGATCTTGATGCTGGGGGTTGTGTGGACCTGGTATGGTGAAGACCGTGATGCTGGTGGTGTGGACCTGGTATGGTGAGGACCGTGATGCTGGTGGTGTTGACCTGGTATGGTGAGGACCGTGATGCTGGTGGTGTGGACCTGGTATGGTGAGGACCGTGATGCTGGTGGTGTGGACCTGGTATGGTGAGGACCGTGATGCTGGTGGCGTGGACCTGGTGTGGTGAGGATCATGATGCTGGTGGTGTAGACCTGATATAATGAGGACCAGGACCATGATGCTGGTAGTGAGGACCTAGTATGGTGAGGACCTTGATGCTGGTATTGGTGTGGACCTGGTATGGTAAGGACCATGATGCTGGTGGTGTGGACCTGGTATGGTGAGGACCATGATGCTGGTGGTGGTGTGGACCTGGTATGGTGAGGACCCTGATGCTGGTGGTGTGGACCTGGTATGGTGAGGATCATGATGCTGGTGGTGTGGACCTGGTATAGTGAGGACCATGATGCTGGTGGTGTTTACCGGGTATGGTGAGGACCGTGATGATGGTGGTGTGGACCTGGTATGGTGAGGATCATGATGCTGGTGGTGGTGTGGACCTGGTATGGTGAGGACCGTGATGCTGGTGGTGATGTGGACCTGGTATGGTGAGGGACCATGATGCTGGTAGTGTGGACCTGGTATGGTGAGGACCAGGACCATGATGCTGGTGGTGGTGTGGACCTGGTATGGTGAGGACCATGATGCTGGTGGTGGTGTGGACCTGGTATGGTGAGGACCATGATGCTGGTGGTGTGGACCTGGTATGGTGAGGACCATGGTGCTGGTGGTGTGGACCTGGTAGGGTGAGGACCATGATGCTGGTGGTGTGGACCTGGTATGGTGAGGACCATGATGCTGGTGGTGTGGACCTGGTATGGTGAGGACCAAGATGCTGGTGGTGTGGACCTGGTATGGTGAGGACCATGATGCTGGTGGTGGTATGGACCTGGTATTGTGAGGACCGTGATGCTGGTGGTGGTGTGGACCTGGTATGGTGACGACCATGATGCTGATGGTGGTGTGTACCTGGTATAGTGAGGACCATGATGCTGGTGGTGTGGACCTGGTATGGTGACGACCATGATGCTGGTGGTGGTGTGGACCTGGTATGGTGAAAACCATGATGCTGGTGGTGAGGACCTGGTATGGTGACGACCATGATGCTGGTGGTGGTGTGGACCTGGTATGGTGACGACCATGATGCTGGTGGTGGTGTGGACCTGGTATGGTGAGGACCATGATGCTGGTGGTGTGGACCTGGTATGGTGAGGACCATGATGCTGGTGGTGGTGTGGACCTGGTATGGTGAGGACCATGATGCTGGTGGGGGTGTGGACCTGGTATGGTGAGGACCATGATGCTGATGTGGACCTAGTATGGTGAAGACCATGATGCTGGTGGTGTGGACCTGGTATGGTGAGGACCATGATGCTGTTGATGGTGTGGACCTGGTATGGTGAGGACCATGATGCTGGTGGTGGTGGGCACCTGGTATCGTGAGGACCATGATGCTGGTGGTGGTGTGGACCTGGCATGGTGAGGACCATGATGCTGGTGGTGGTGTGGACCTGGTATGGTGAGGACCATGATGCTGGTGGTGGTATGGACCTGGTATAGTGAGGACCGTGATGCTGGTGGTGGTGTGGACCTGGTATGGTGACGACCTTGATGCTGGTGGTGATGTGGACCTAGCATGGTGAGGACCATGATGCTGGTGGTGGTGTGGAACTGGTATGGTGAGGATCGTGATGCTGGTGGTGGTGTGGACCTGGTATGGTGAGGACCATGATGCTGGTAGTGTGAACCTGGTATGGTGAGGACCATGATGGTGGTGGTGAGGACTTGGTATGGTGAGGACCATGATGCTGGTGTTGTGGACCTGTTATGGTGAAGACCATGATGCAGGTGGTGTGGATCTTGTATGGTGAGGACCATGATGCTGGTGGTGGTGTGGACCTGGTATGGTGAGGACCGTGATGCTGGTGGTGAGGACCTTTTATGGTGAGGACCGTGATGCTGATGGTGGTGTGGACCTGGTATGGTGAGGACCATGATGCTGATGGTGGTGTGGACCTGGTATGGTGAGGACCATGATGCTGGTGGAGTGGACCTGGTATGGTAAGGACCATGATGCTGATGTGGACCTGGTATGGTGAGGACCATGATGCTGGTGGTATGGACCTATTATGGTGAGGACCATGATGCTGGTGGTGGTGTGGACCTGGTATGGTGAGGACTATGATACTGGTGGTGTGGATCTTGTATGGAGAGGACCATGATGCTGATGGTGGTGTGGACCTGGTATGGTGAGGACCATGATGCTGGTGGTGTGGACCTGGTATGGTGAGGACCATGATGCTGGCAGTGTGGACCTGGTATGGTGAGGACCGTGATGCTGGTGGTATGGACCTGGTATGGTGAGGACCGTGATGCTGGTGGTGTGGACCTGGTAGGGTGAGGACCATGATGCTGGTGGTGTGAACCTGGTATGGTAAGGACCATGATGCAGGTGGTGTGGACCTGGTATGGTGAGGACCATGATACTGGTGGTGTGGACCTGGTATGGTGAGGACCATGATACTGGTGGTGTGGACCTGGTATGGTGAGGACCGTGATGCTGGTGGAGGTGTGGACCTGGTATGATGAGGACCATGATGCTGGTGGTGTGGACCTGGTATGGTGAGGACCATGATGCTGGTGGTGAGGACCTGGTATGGTGAGGACCGTGATGCTGGTGGTGGTGTGGACCTGGTATGGTGAGGACCATGATGCTGGTGTTGTGGACCTTGTATGGTGAGGACCATGATGCTGGTGGTGTGGATCTTGTATGGTGAGGATCATGATGCTGGTGGTGGTGTGGACCTGGTATGGTGAGGACCGTGATGCTGGTGGTGTTTACCGGGTATGGTGAGGACCGTGATGCTGGTGGTGTGGACCTGGTATGGTGAGGACCGTGATGCTGGTGGTGTGGACCTGGTATGGTGAGGATCATGATGCTGGTGGTGGTGTGGACCTGGTATGGTGAGGGACCATGATGCTGGTAGTGTGGACCTGGTATGGTGAGAACCAGGACCAAGATGCTGGTGGTGGTGTGGACCTGGTTTGGTGAGGACAATGATGCTGGTGGTGTGGACCTGGTATGGTGAGGACCATGATGCTGGTGGTGGTGTGGACCTGGTATGGTGAGGACCATGATGCTGGTGGTGTGGACCTGGTATGGTGAGGACCATGGTGCTGGTGGTGTGGACCTGGTAGGGTGAGGACCATGATGCTGGTGGTGTGGACCTGGTATGGTGAGGACCATGATGCTGGTGGTGGTGTGGACCTGGTATGGCGAGGACCATGATGCTGGAGGTGTGGACCTGGTATGGTGAGGACCCTGATGCTGGTGGTGTGGACCTGGTATAGTGAGGACCAAGATGATGGTGGTGTGGACCTGGTATGGCGAGGACCATGATGCTGGTGGTGTGGACCTGGTATGGTGAGGACCGTGATGCTGGTGGTGGTGTGGACCTGGTATGGTGAGGACCATGATGCTGGTGGTGGTGTGGACCTGGTATGGTGAGGACCATGATGCTGGTGGTGGTGTGGACCTGGTATGGTGAGGATCATGATGCTGGTGGTGGTATGGACCTGGAATGGTGAGGACCGTGATGCTGGTGGTGGTGTGGACCTGGTATGGTGAGGACCGTGATGCTGGTGGTGGTGTGAACCTGGTATGGTGAGGACCATGATGCTGGTGGTGGTGTGGACCTGGTATGGTGAGGACCATGATGCTGGTGGTGGTGTGGAACTGGTATGGTGAGGATCATGATGCTGGTGGTGGTATGGACCTGGTATGGTGAGGACCGTGATGCTGGTGGTGGTGTGGACCTGGTATGGTGAGGACCGTGATGCTGGTGGTGGTGTGGACCTGGTATCGTGAGGACCATGATGCTGGTGATGAGGACCTGGTATGGTTAAAACCATGATGCTGGTGGTGAGGACCTGGTATGGTGACGACCATGATGCTGGTGGTGGTGTGGACCTGGTATGGTGACGACCATGATGCTGATGGTGGTGTGGACCTGGTATGGTGAGGACCATGATGCTGGTGGTGTGGACCTGGTATGGTGACGACCATGATGCTGGTGTTGTGGACCTTGTATGGTGAGGACCATGATGCTGGTGGTGTGGATCTTGTATGGTGAGGATCATGATGCTGGTGGTGAGGACTTGGTATGGTGAGGACCATGATGCTGGTGTTGTGGACCTTGTATGGTAAGGACCATGATGCAGGTGGTGTGGATCTTGTATGGTGAGGACCACGATGCTGGTGGTGGTGTGGACCTGGAATGGTGACGACCATGATGCTGGTGGTGGTGTTTACCTGGTATGGTGACGACCACGATGCTGGTGGTGGTGTGGACCTGGTATAATGAGGACCGTGATGCTGGTGGTGTTTACCGGGTATGGTGAGGACCGTGATGCTGGTGTTGTGGACCTGGTATGGTGAGGACCGTGATGCTGGTGGTGTGGACCTGGTATGGTGAGGATCATAATGCTGGTGGTGGTGTGGACCTGGAATGGTGAGGGACCATGATGCTGGTAGTGTGGACCTGGTATGGTGAGGACCAGGACCATGATGCTGGTGGTGGTGTGGACCTGGTATGGTGAGGACCATGATGCTGGTGGTGTGGACCTGGTATGGTGAGGACCAAGATGATGGTGGTGTGGACCTGGTATGGCGAGGACCATGATGCTGGTGGTGTGGACCTGGTATGGTGAGGACCGTGATGCTGGTGGTGGTGTGGACCTGGTATGGTGAGGACCATGATGCTGGTGGTGGTGTGGACCTGGTATGGTGAGGACCATGATGCTGGTGGTGGTGTGGACCTGGTATGGTGAGGATCATGATGCTGGTGGTGGTATGGACCTGGTATGGTGAGGACCGTGATGCTGGTGGTGGTGTGGACCTGGTATGGTGAGGACCGTGATGCTGGTGGTGGTGTGGACCTGGTATGGTGAGGACCGTGATGCTGGTGGTGGTGTGGACCTGGTATGGTGAGGACCATGATGCTGGTGGTGAGGACCTGGTATGGTGACGACCATGATGCTGGTGGTGGTGTGGACCTGGTATGGTGAAAACCATGATGCTGGTGGTGGTGTGGACCTGGTATGGTGACGACCATGATGCTGATGGTGGTGTGGACCTGGTATGGTGAGGACCATGATGCTGGTGGTGTGGACCTGGTATGGTGACGACCATGATGCTGGTGGTGGTGTGGACCTGGTATGGTGAAAATCATGATGCTGGTGGTGAGGACCTGGTATGGTGAAGAGTATGATGCTGGTGGTGGTGTGGACCTGGTATGGTGACGACCATGATGCTGGTGGTGGTGTGGACCTGGTATGGTGAGGACCATGATGCTGGTGGTGGTGTGGACCTGGTATGGTGAGGACCATGATGCTGGTGGTGGTGTGGACCTGGTATGGTGAGGACCATGATGCTGGTGGGGGTGTGGACCTAGTATGTTGAGGACCATGATGCTGATGTGGACCTGGTATGGTGAGGCCCATGATGCTGGTGGTGTGGACCTGGTATGGTGAGGACCATGATGCTGTTGGTGGTGTGGACCTGGTATGGTGAGGACCATGATGCTGGTGGTGGTGGGGACCTGGTATCGTGAGGACCATGATGCTGGAGGTGGTGTGGACCTGGTATGGTGAGGACCATGATGCTGGTGGTGGTGTGGACCTGGTATGGTGAGGACCATGATGCTGGTGGTGTTATGGACCTGGTATGGTGAGGACCGTGATGCTGGTGGTGGTGTGGACCTGTTATGGTGACGACCATGATGCTGGTGGTGATGTGGACCTAGCATGGTGAGGACCATGATGCTGGTGGTTTTATGGGCCTGGTATGGTGAGGATCGTGATACTGGTGGTGGTGTGGACCTGGTATGGTGAGGACCATGATGCTGGTAGTGTGAACCAGGTATAGTGAGGACCATGATGGTGGTGGTGAGGACTTGGTATGGTGAGGACCATGATGCTGGTGTTGTGGACCTGTTATGGTGAGGACCATGATGCAGGTGGTGTGGATCTTGTATGGTGAGGACCATGATGCTGGTGGTGGTGTGGACCTGGTATGGTGAGGACCGTGATGCTGGTGGTGAGGACCTTTTATGGTGAGGACCGTGTTGCTGATGGTGGTGTGGACCTGGTATGGTGAGGGCCATGATGCTGATGGTGGTGTGGACCTGGTATGGTGAGGACCATGATGCTGGTGGTGTGGACCTGGTATGGTAAGGACCATGATGCTGATGTGGACCTGGTATGGTGAGGACCATGATGCTGGTGGTATGGACCTGGTATGGTGAGGACCATGATGCTGGTGGTGGTGTGGACCTGGTATGGTGAGGACCATGATGCTGGTGGTGTGGATCTTGTATGGAGAGGACCATGATGCTGATGGTGGTGTGGACCTGGTATGGTGAGGACCATGATGCTGGTGGTGTGGACCTGGTATGGTGAGGACCATGATGCTGGCGGTGTGGACCTGGTATGGTGAGGACCGTGATGCTGGTGGTATGGACCTTGTATGGTGAGGACCGTGATGCTGATGGTGTGGACCTGGTAGGGTGAGGACCATGATGATGGTGGTGTGGACCTGGTATGGTAAGGACCATGATGCAAGTGGTGAGGACCTGGTATGGTGAGGACCATGATACTGGTGGTGTGGACCTGGTATGGTGAGGACCATGATACTGGTGGTGTGGACCTGGTATGGTGAGGACCGTGATGCTGGTGGTGATGTGGACCTGGTATGGTGAGGACCGTGATGCTGGTGGTAGTGTGGACCTGGTATGGTGACGACCATGATGCTGGTGGTGTGGACCTGGTATGGTGAGGACCATGATGCTGGTGGTGAGGACCTGGTATGGTGAGGACCGTGATGCTGGTGGTGGTGTGGACCTGGTATGGTGAGGACCATGATGCTGGTGTTGTGGACCTTGTATGGTGAGGACCATGATGCTGGTGGTGTGGATCTTGTATGGTGAGGATCATGATGCTGGTGGTGAGGACTTGGTATAGTGAGGACCATGATGCTGGTGTTGTGGACCTGGTATGGTAAGGACCATGATGCAGGTGGTGTGGATCTTGTATGGTCTGGATCATGATGCTGGTGGTGAGGACTTGGTATGGTGAGGACCATGATGCTGGTGTTGTGGACCTGGTATGGTGAGGACCACGATGCTGGTGGTGATGTGGACCTGGTATGGTGAGGACCGAGATGGTGGTGGTGAGGACCTGGTATGGTGAGGACCATGATGCTGGTGGTGTGGACCTGGTATGGTGAGGACCATGATGCTGGGGGTGAGGTCCTGGTATGGTGACGACCATGATGCTGGTGGTGGGGTGGACCTGGTATGGTGACGACCATGATGCTGGTGGTGGTGTGGACCTGGTATGGTGAGGACCATGATGCTGGTGGTGTGGACCTGTTATGGTGAGGACTGTGGGAAATTTTTACCCACCATATCTAATAATCATCTAAGAAATGTATAATTTCTATATCATATCTAAATCATATCAAAATCATATCTAAATCGTATCAAAATCATATTAGAATCATGAAAGATTCATTATATAGCTTGATCCTGGATGACAATGGCACCATGAACACGTAGGCAACAGGGGCCCTTTTGATGCCTACGTGACTTTGTACATGATTTCTCAAGGATCCAGAAGCTTCTAGAAGGATTTGTTAATTAAAAAACTATTGGAACATTTATTCAACATCCGGTAGGGATAATATCGAATCCTTAATAAGAATCAGTGGTACTTACAAATACTACTTATAATCTTTAAATCTTATATCTAATTATATTATAATCACATCTTATCTTAATCATAAGTCTAGACTGTAAAAATAATCAATCAATATTCATAGAAGGCTACCGTGCTCAGAGAGCATGGCAGGGCGATGGGGGGAGTGAAGCGCCCACCAACAAAGCCCAGCGGCACTCCGCGTTTGTTTACAAATGAGTGAACAAGTGACTGATCCTTAGCGAACATTACCAGCTCAAGGACACCTTATCTAACATTTTTATCGCCAGTGAATACTCTCTAGAACTGGGGGAGTACCTGGACAATATCTACAAGGAAAATCCTAGAACATTTCTATAAAATAAGAGTGTTTAGTGGAGATCACAGTGACGCGGTTTCCACCACCTTCATTCCTATTCTTTATCAAATATCATTCTTCTGCAACGCAGTTAAAGAAAAATCCAAGTAGCAACGCTACCAGATCATCATACAGCAAAGCTGTAGCAAAATATCGTGCCTAAACTCAACAAGAGAGAGTTAATCAGTCTGGCAAACTTGTCAGACAGGCACCCCGACTGGCAGAGAAGTATATTGAAGGTTATTTGGTATATGATTGGCCAATTGTATGCTTGTGTAGCTTTAATATCCTGTAAATCTGTCTGTTGGTTAAAAAGCGAGGCTAAGCCTCACATATCAGTAAGTTTATTAAAATTGTAGTGTAGCTGTGAATCTTATCCAAGCACTGAACCTCATGAGTGTCCATTGTGTCAGAAAATAATTCAGCCTCAATAAGTAAAAACCTCACAAGTGTCCATAGCGTTGGAAGAGATTCACTCAAGCTAACTGTATCATATAAATTGAATATGTCTGCATATATACTTGAATATATAAATTAAGTTATCAATAGCTTGCTTAGTTAATTTTTAAGTTATGATATAAGTTCATTTAATTGAATATAATTTCTAGTACTTGACAGTATTTAGACTACATTTAAGGTCATTTATTATACTTTTACAATTTAATTTGTTGTTTATAGTATAAGTACATATTGGCTGTTAAGTTATGGTACTAGGTTAGACTATGTATGTTTAAATCTCTGATTTAAACAGAGCCAGTGTTCAGTCAGATAACTGAATTTATTAAATCTTATCCTTGTATAAAATACAAGCTGATGTGAGATCCCTGTCTACAGGTGGATTGGAACTTCTATCAACTAAGTCATTCACCCCACCTGTCCCTTACAGCCCACAGTCTGTCATTAGGAAAAGAGGATCTAGGATTTACAACCCTAGCTAGAGATTTTAATTGAATTAATTTGCAGACAGTAATTTTTTAATTTAGTTCAGTACAAGTCCCTGGTAGTCTCCTCTTATATCAATCCCAGCAGGTTTTTCCCACATTAATGGTCCTTCGAACCTAGATATTAATTGGTCCTTTATACCTAGATATTTATGATCATTCGTTTACCGAATATTTCAATGCCAAATACATAAGAAACTTCTTGATTTTGCATTGGAATAATTCTTACATATTCTAGCCTAACCTAGCTATCAGCCAATATTTATCATAGCTATATATCTAAGTAAACAAATAGTTTGCAGTGGCTTAAGCCACCATATCCATTAACTAGTAAGCATTCATAACAAACTGATACTGTTTTGTGTTAAGAAACCACAGTAATTAAGTATATCAGTGTCAAAGACACAACTGCATCTTAATCATAAAATACCATTACCTACCTCATTGTGGTAACATTACATATATATTTAAGTGTATTATCTAGCATTATCTCTAATCTACTGATTTTCAGAGCTGCTCATTACATAATATTCTTTAAAAAAGTGTTATCATCACTGTAAGAGCATTCTTTACAATCTAACCATAATATACTGTACATACCCTATAACAGGTAAAACCAGTAGACATTCTACTGTATTTTATCTAACAATTATTATGGTAACAGATTTTGTAATAACTTTGCAAAAATAGTGCCATTTACTATTTTTAAAAAATTATTACAGGATTTACCAACTTGGTGCATTCGTGCATTCGGGTCACAAATCAAATTATTACAGTACTTTTGATAATTGAACACCTGCTACAACCAGATTCCAGGGAGGAAATGAAGGACGATCTTTGGAATCATTACCTAAGTAGACAGGAAAGCTCATTTATCAAAATACATTAACATCAAACATATTCATCAGAAAAAAGAGAAAAATCTCGGAATCTCCGAAACTCGGAAAAGGTCAAAATGGCTAACAGTATTCCACCAGCAGCTGAAACAGGAAATAGGAGGACACTTAATGGTCTGCAAGATCACCTAACTCAACTGATTGACAAATGTCAAAAGTTGGCTAGACAACCATCTCCTGATTTAATAATTCTGAATACCAGAGTAAAAGCAGCTGTGGATAAGTATGAACAAATCAAACGCCATGCAGAGATTTATCTAACAGAAATGGCTAATGCAGATTTAACCCGAAGGGAACTTCAGGAAATTGTCGTTGAAATGACAATGTATGAAGATAAAATCCAAGATCAACTTGATCCTTTAATCAAACAAATATCTCAAGCAGGAACCCAATCCAATGTGAGCTCATCCACTCAACAGAGCAATGCAACTATCACACATATAGCCGCAGAGCTCCCAAAGGTACAATTACCATATTTTGAGGGCAAGGATGAAGACGATTGGGATACCTTCTGGAGACACTTTGATTCTATAATAAACTCCAAGACCTCTCTCAAAAAGGCGACAAAGTTTCAATATTTGCAAGGCCAGTTACGGGGAGAGGCAAGGCAGGTCATTGCTAATTTGTCATTAACAGATGATGATTACGACCATGCCTTACAGTTGTTACAAGATAACTACAGTGATAAGGAGACTGCAACTGCACGTCTCTCATACAAATTATTGGATTTACCCTCTCCAAATAAAAGTTATGAGTCACTACAATCATTTCGATTGTCTATAGAATCAATCATCAAAGCCCTCAGTACAAAAGTACCTGTAGGAGATGCAGAGTGGCTTATAAAGTTAATCATTCAAAGGAAACTTCCAAATGAGGTCATAGACAGCCTATGCACTCATTATAACACCAACATTTTATCACAAAGCCAAATCATTGATGGACTTCGAGCTTACGTACAAAGATTACGAAGCCGAGGAAAACTTAGATCTCAAGAAAAAATCCCCAAAGGTGAATCCACGGACAAAAGCAAAAATGTCCAGAATGGCAGTCAAAAATCAAGGCAACAAAACTCCTCTTCTGCAAAGTGGAAACAGAATAATGTTGGCTCTTATGCTGTATCCCCCACAGTTAACAGAACTGTAGGAAATCAAGCTCCTAAGACAGATAAGACAAAAGGAGCCACAAGCGCCCCAAAATGTTTATTCTGTCAAGAAGCACATACCATTTATCAATGCACAGTTTATGAAGGCCGTGCCAGTCGAATCGATCGACTGAAATCTCTGAACAGGTGCATCCGTTGTCTACGGAAGCACGATACAAGTGAGTGTATCACTCAATTGCAGAACTGCCAATATTGTCATAAAAGTGTACATCACACAGCACTCTGTAGTGATATTAACAATCAATCCAGATCACAGACTTCCAATAATCAACCTGCATCTCAGGCAAAGCCCAAAGATGATAATACCACAACAGCCGTACAATTCTGTACAGTAATGAGCAATGTCAACGACTTGGATACAGAAATTGTTACAACAGCCATATTGCCTACTGCACAGCTAGAACTATGCAATCAAGGAATTTGTATTCCAACTAGAGGCTTTTTTGATCAAGGGTCACAGAAAACCTTTATCAGTAAAAAGATGGCAGAAGATTTACAACTTAAATCTTCAAAGCAAGTATCTACCTCCATATCAGGGTTTTTTACTAATTCTGGTCGTAGAACCTTTCCAGTAGTAAAACTCAATGTCTGTCTAGGTACATCCCAAAGGACAGTAGAAGCCATAGTAGTTGATAAAATTCCTACTGAAATGGAAGTGACTGGTCTGACAGCCACAATTAAATTCCTAAAAGAAAAAGGAATACAATTAGCAGATCCTCTGCTTGATTCTGACTACATAGGGGATATCGGAATCCTGATTGGAGCTGACTACTATCATCGATTCATCCTGGGATCAGAAGAATCTATGGGTATGAATATACTCAAATCAGCAGGAGGCATATTGATGACAGGACCTATACTAGATCTTGAACCTTCAACTCCTGAAAAATCACATCATACAGAAACTGTAATAGTGGCATGACTAGGCAAAGAACAGTCACCACTTAAAATCCCCCACATGATTGATGATGGATTGGAATCTGTACATCAATTGTGGGAACTTGATGCCATAGGAATAATTCCTGAACAACCAAGTCCTGATGATGTCTGTGCATACAATCAATACTTAGAAACTGTACAGTACCATGATGGACAGTACTGGGTAAGGCTACCATGGAAAATCAACCATAAAACCTTACCTACCAATTATCACATGGCTTATAGTCAATTTAAATCTCAACTAGCAAAGCTAAGAAAAAGGCCTGAGCATTTAAAACTCTATCATGAGATTATTGCTCAACAATTAAAGAATAAATTCATCGAAGTCGTGAAAGAAGACAATAAGCAAACAGGCCATTTTTTACCTCACATGGCTGTAATGAGAGAATCAAAAACAACTCCTTTACGGATAGTTTTTAATTGTAGCTCTAAATCTGGACCCCAAGGAACCAGTCTAAATGATTGTTTGCAAACAGGTCCAAGTCTAACTCAGAAATTGTATGACATACTATTGAAGTTTAGACTTAACAAATATGCGTATTCAGCAGATATAAGTAAGGCCTTTCTAAGAGTTGGCTTACAAGAAGAAGATAGAGACTTCACTAAGTTTCTATGGGTAGAGAACCCAGAAGATGTCAATAGTCCTGTAGTGACTTTCAGATTCTCATCAGTTCTTTTTGGGGCGACAAGCAGTCCATTTCTATTGCAAGCAACTCTAGATACTCATCTGAAGAAATCATCAAGTCCCTGTAAGACTGAAATCAGTCAAAATCTATATGTAGATAATTTTCAAGGGACAGTTAACAGTACTACTGAACTGTTACAATTATATCAAGAGGCCAACAAGGAGCTACAAGGTGCCAACATGCCACTACAATCTTGGGCCTCTAATAATGCAACATTGAATAATCAAATAGCAAGAGATTACCCTGAATATCACGTACCAGAATCACAAAAGGTGTTAGGTATGGATTGGGATTTAATCTCGGACACAATATGGATCAAATCCGTGCCAGTAAATTACAACATCACTACAAAAAGGGATTTGCTTTCACAAGTTAGCAAAGTGTTCGACCCACTTGGTCTACTAAATCCTTTGACTATCAAGTGGCGTTTATTGGTGCAACAAGCATGGAAAGCTAAGGTTGGTTGGGATGATCCACTACCAATCCAGTTACAAAAAGCTTGGATGGAAGTGGCTCAAGAACAAACTTTAGTTGAAAAGATAATCTTTCCGAGACACATAGTCGAGGAAAATGAAGAAGTATCACTACATGTATTCGCAGACTCGTCAGCCAAAGCTTTTGGAGCTTGTGCTTACTTAGTGACTTCTAATCAATCATATCTTATCACCTCTAAGGCCAGAGTCGCTCCATTAAAAAAGAGGACTTTGCCTCAGATGGAACTAACAGCACTGCTAACTGGCACACGCTTAGCAGTGCATATCAAACAAGTCTTGTCTACCATGAACATCAAAGATGTCATTATATGGTCTGACAATGAAGCTGTCTTACAATGGGTACGAAACGACAACTGTCCAACTCCATATGTAAAAAATCGCGTCTCGGAAATTAAAGAAATTTCCGCAGGCTTTCAATTGTTGCATGTACCAACAAAGGATAATCCAGCTGATCTCTTATCAAGAGGTATGACATTTAAACAGTTTGCAAAGGCAGATATTTGGTTTCATGGGCCTCGATGGTTAGTGAATGGTAGTTGGCCTGAACAAAAGCCACACGTCATTACGACACAAACCATAACTACCACCAGGCAGCAAGCTCAAATATCAGTCTTGGATTGTACTCGTTACTCCTCGCTCATCAAATTAATCAATGTAACACAGAACGTGTTTCATTATCTCAGGAAAAAAGGTATAAAATACACTTTTCCTGATGCACTTATCTATTGGGTAAGACAAGCCCAGAGAGAAACTTATGGGAATAACTATGAAAATCTTCCACATAAGTTAAAACACAATCTCGGTCTGTGGATAGACCAAGAAAATCACAACATTCTGCGTTGTGGAGGGAGACTTAAACACGCAGATATCAATCTAGATACCGTGCATCCATGGCTTTTACCAAAAAATCATTGGATCACAAGGTTGATTGTGTTGCATACACATCAACAAATCATCAAACATGGAGGAGTGTTAGACACACTCACACAAATCAGACAGCAGTACTGGATTCCTCAGGGAAGACAGTCAGTCAAATCAATCTTGAAGAATTGCATGATATGCCGAAGGTACGATGCAAGAACTTGCTCTTATCCAGGGCCACCACCCCTGCCAAAGGAACGAGTGGTCCATCTACAACCTTTCGAAACGACAGGAGTAGATTATACAGGAGCAATATATCTAACAGGGACTGCAGATAAGCAACCTATCAAGGCATACATCTGTCTGTTCACCTGTGCTACCACCAGGGCAGTACATCTAGAGGTAACACCCGATATGACTGCTCAATCATTTATTCAAGCTTTCCGCAGATTCGCAGCATGCCGATCATGCCCTAAGCTGATGATTTCAGATAACGGAGCAAACTTGGTAGCTGGAGAAGCATGTCTACGGGAAATCTGTTCCCATCCTGCAGTTACTTCCACACTGGAACAGCGTCATTGCAGATGGAAATTTATCCCTCCGAGAGCCCCATGGCACGGAGGATTTTATGAACGGTTAATAGGAACTGTAAAAAGATCCTTGAGAAAATCTCTACACCGTCAGAAAATCAATCTTCAAGAACTCCAGACAGTAATCACGGAAATAGAATCAAGGGTGAATAACCGGCCGTTGACTTACTTGTCTGAGGATCCTACTCAACATGAGCCATTAAGTCCTGCCCACCTAATGTATGGAAGACTTCTGACTCCAGTACCATCTCTAGTGGATGATGAGATCAGAGATCCCTCATATGTGGGTCAGAGCGAGTTGGTTCAGGGGTATAAGCATCTGTCCAGCATAATCCAAAAATGGAATGATGTTTGGACAAAAGAATATCTTACATCTCTACGAGAACATCACTATGGGGCCAATGTCCCACATAATATATCTAATCTCCAATCTGGCGATATTGTCTTGGTAGACAGTGATGGCCCTAGGGCTGACTGGCCATTAGGTAAAGTTGTCTCAGTCCATCCAGATAGTCAGGGGATTTTGAGAATAGTCAAAATCCTGTCTAAAGGAACAACTTCCCTGAAGACATTGGACAAACTCATCCACATGGAATCAGTGAGCCAGCTGCAGTTAGATCCTGAGAGACCTCAAGACACTCTAACTCCACAAGACCCACAGACTCCTAACAGACACAATCGTCCACAACGGACAGCAGCACAAAAGTGCAAGCAAAATTTGCACTTGTATTATCAATCCAATGGAGAGTAAATAAATACATATGGTTACAATTGTCCTAAGTATTGGACTCTGTGCCAGTTCTCTCCCTCTGGAAGATGTGGGAAATTTTTACCCACCATATCTAATAATCATCTAAGAAATGTATAATTTCTATATCATATCTAAATCATATCAAAATCATATCTAAATCGTATCAAAATCATATTAGAATCATGAAAGATTCATTATATAGCTTGATCCTGGATGACAATGGCACCATGAACACGTAGGCAACAGGGGCCCTTTTGATGCCTACGTGACTTTGTACATGATTTCTCAAGGATCCAGAAGCTTCTAGAAGGATTTGTTAATTAAAAAACTATTGGAACATTTATTCAACATCCGGTAGGGATAATATCGAATCCTTAATAAGAATCAGTGGTACTTACAAATACTACTTATAATCTTTAAATCTTATATCTAATTATATTATAATCACATCTTATCTTAATCATAAGTCTAGACTGTAAAAATAATCAATCAATATTCATAGAAGGCTACCGTGCTCAGAGAGCATGGCAGGGCGATGGGGGGAGTGAAGCGCCCACCAACAAAGCCCAGCGGCACTCCGCGTTTGTTTACAAATGAGTGAACAAGTGACTGATCCTTAGCGAACATTACCAGCTCAAGGACACCTTATCTAACATTTTTATCGCCAGTGAATACTCTCTAGAACTGGGGGAGTACCTGGACAATATCTACAAGGAAAATCCTAGAACATTTCTATAAAATAAGAGTGTTTAGTGGAGATCACAGTGACGCGGTTTCCACCACCTTCATTCCTATTCTTTATCAAATATCATTCTTCTGCAACGCAGTTAAAGAAAAATCCAAGTAGCAACGCTACCAGATCATCATACAGCAAAGCTGTAGCAAAATATCGTGCCTAAACTCAACAAGAGAGAGTTAATCAGTCTGGCAAACTTGTCAGACAGGCACCCCGACTGGCAGAGAAGTATATTGAAGGTTATTTGGTATATGATTGGCCAATTGTATGCTTGTGTAGCTTTAATATCCTGTTAATCTGTCTGTTGGTTAAAAAGCGAGGCTAAGCCTCACATATCAGTAAGTTTATTAAAATTGTAGTGTAGCTGTGAATCTTATCCAAGCACTGAACCTCATGAGTGTCCATTGTGTCAGAAAATAATTCAGCCTCAATAAGTAAAAACCTCACAAGTGTCCATAGCGTTGGAAGAGATTCACTCAAGCTAACTGTATCATATAAATTGAATATGTCTGCATATATACTTGAATATATAAATTAAGTTATCAATAGCTTGCTTAGTTAATTTTTAAGTTATGATATAAGTTCATTTAATTGAATATAATTTCTAGTACTTGACAGTATTTAGACTACATTTAAGGTCATTTATTATACTTTTACAATTTAATTTGTTGTTTATAGTATAAGTACATATTGGCTGTTAAGTTATGGTACTAGGTTAGACTATGTATGTTTAAATCTCTGATTTAAACAGAGCCAGTGTTCAGTCAGATAACTGAATTTATTAAATCTTATCCTTGTATAAAATACAAGCTGATGTGAGATCCCTGTCTACAGGTGGATTGGAACTTCTATCAACTAAGTCATTCACCCCACCTGTCCCTTACAGCCCACAGTCTGTCATTAGGAAAAGAGGATCTAGGATTTACAACCCTAGCTAGAGATTTTAATTGAATTAATTTGCAGACAGTAATTTTTTAATTTAGTTCAGTACAAGTCCCTGGTAGTCTCCTCTTATATCAATCTCAGCAGGTTTTTCCCACAAGGACCATGATGCTGGTTGTGGTGTGGACCTGGTATGGTGAGGACCATGATGCTGGTGGGGGTGTGGACCTGGTATGGTGAGGACCATGATGCTGATGTGGACCTGGTATGGTGAGGACCATGATGCTGGTGGTGTGGACCTGGTATGGTGAGGACCATGATGCTGTTGGTGGTGTGGACCTGGTATGGTGAGGACAATGATGCTGGTGGTGGTGGGGACCTGGTATCGTGAGGACCATGATGCTGGTGGTGGTGTGGACCTGGTATGGTGAGGACCATGATGCTGGTGGTGGTGTGGACCTGGTATGGTGAGGACCATGATGCTGGTGGTGGTATGGACCTGGTATGGTGAGGACCATGATGCTGGTGGTGGTGTGGACCTGGTATGGTGACGACCATGATGCTGGTGGCGATGTGGACCTAGCATGGTGAGGACCATGATGCTGGTGGTGGTGTGGACCTGGTATGGTGAGGATCGTGATGCTGGTGGTGGTGTGGACCTGGTATGGTGAGGACCATGATGCTGGTAGTGTGAACCTGGTATGGTGAGGACCATGATGGTGGTGGTGAGGACCATGATGGTGGTGGTGAGGACTTGGTATGGTGAGGACCATGATGCTGGTGTTGTGGAGCTGTTATGGTGAGAACCATGATGCAGGTGGTGTGGATCTTGTATGGTGAGGACCATGATGCTGGTGGTGGTGTGGACCTGGTATGGTGAGGACCGTGATGCTGGTGGTGAGGACCTTTTATGGTGAGGACCGTGATGCTGATGGTGGTGTGGACCTGGTATGGTGAGGACCATGATGCTGATGGTGGTGTGGACCTGGTATGGTGAGGACCATGATGCTGGTGGTGTGGACCTGGTATGGTAAGGACCATGATGCTGATGTCGACCTGGTATAGTGAGGACCATGATGCTGGTGGTATGGACCTGGTATGGTGAGGACCATGATGCAGGTGGTGGTGTGGACCTGGTATAGTGAGGACCATGATGCTGGTGGTGTGCATCTTGTATGGAGAGGACCCTGATGCTGATGGTGGTGTGGACCTGGTATGGTGAGGACCATGATGCTGGTGGTGTGGACCTGGTATGGTGAGGACCATGATGCTGGCGGTGTGGACCTGGTATGGTGAGGACCGTGATGCTGGTGGTATGGACCTGGTATGGTGAGGACCGTGATGCTGGTGGTGTGGACCTGGTAGGGTGAGGACCATGATGCTGGTGGTGTGGACCTGGTATGGTAAGGACCATGATGCAGTTGGGGTGGACCTGGTAAGGTGAGGACCATGATACTGGTGGTGTGGACCTGGTATGGTGAGGACCATGATACTGGTGGTGTGGACCTGGTATGGTGAGGACCGTGATGCTGGTGGTTGTGTGGACCTGGTATGATGAGGACCGTGATGCTGGTGGTAGTGTGGACCTGGTATGGTGAGGACCATGATGCTGGTGGTGTGGACCTGGTATGGTGAGGACCATGATGCTGGTGGTGAGGACCTGGTATGGTGAGGACCGTGATGCTGGTGGTGGTGTGGACCTGGTATGGTGAGGACCGTGATGCTGGTGGTGGTGTGGACCTGGTATGGTGAAGACCATGATGCTGGTGTTGTGGACCTTGTATGGTGAGGACCATGATGCTGGTGGTGTGGATCTTGTATGGTGAGGATCATGATGCTGGTTGTGAGGACTTGGTATGGTGAGGACCATGATGCTGGTGTTGTGGACCTGGTATGGTTAGGACCATGATGCAGGTGGTGTGGATCTTGTATGGTGAGGACCACGATGCTGGTGGTGGTGTGGACCTGGTATGGTGAGGACCGTGATGGTGGTGGTGAGGACCTGGTATGGTGAGGACCATGATGCTGGTGGTGTGGACCTGGTATGGTGAGGACCATGATGCTGGTGGTGTGGACCTGGTATTGTGGGGACCATGATGCTGGTGGTGGTGAGGACCTGATATGGTGGGGACCGTGATGCTGGTGGTGGTGTGGACCTGGTATGGTGAGGACCGTGTTGCTGGTGGTGTTTACCGGGTATGGTGAGGACCGTGATGCTGGTGGTGTGGACCTGGTATGGTGAGGACCGTGATGCTGGTGGTGTGGACCTGGTATGGTGAGGATCATGATGCCGGTGGTGGTGTAGACCTGGTATGGTGAGGACCGTAATGCTAGTGGCAATGTGGACCTGGTATGGTGTGGGACCATGATGCTGGTAGTGTGGACCTGGTATGGTGAGGACCAGGACCATGATGCTGGTGGTGGTGTGGACCTGGTATGGTGAGGACCATAATGCTTGTGGTGTGGACCTGGTATTGTGAGGACCATGATGCTGGTGGTGGTGTGGACCTGGTATGGTGAGGACCATGAGGCTGGTGGTGTGGACCTGGTATGGTGAGGACCATGGTGCTGGTGGTATGGACCTGGTATGGTGAGCACCATGATGCTGGTGGTATGGACCTGGTATGGTGAGGACCATGATGCTGGTGGCGGTGTGGACCTGGTATGGTGAAGACCATGATGCTGGTGGTGTGGACCTGGTATGGTGAGGAACCTGGTGCTGGTGGTGTGGACCTGGTATGGTGAGGACCATGATGCTGGTGGTGTGGACCTGGTATGGTGTGGACAATGGTGCTGGTGGTGGCGTGGACCTGGTATAGTGAGGACCGTGATGCTGGTGGTGTGGACCTGGTATGATGAGGACCATGATGCTGGTGGTGTGGACCTGGTATGGCGAGGACCATGATGCTGGTGGTGTGGACCTGGTATGGTGAGGACCGTGATGCTGGTGGTGTTGTGGACCTGGTATGGTGAGGACCATGATGCTGGTGTTGTAGACCTTGTATGGTGAGGCCCATGATGCTGGTGGTGTGGATCTTGTATGGTGAGGATCATGATGCTGGCGGTGAGGACTTGGTATGGTGAGGACCATGATGCTGGTGTTGTGGTCCTGGTATGGTAAGGACCATGATGCAGGTGGTGTGGATCTTGTATGGTGAGGACCACGATGCTGGTGGGGGTGTGGACCTGGTATAGTGAGGACCGTGATGGTGGTGGTGAGGACCTGGTGTGGTGAGGACCATGATGCTGGTGGTGTGGACCTGGTATGGTAAGGACCATGATGCTGATGTCGACCTGGTATAGTGAGGACCATGATGCTGGTGGTATGGACCTGGTATGGTGAGGACCATGATGCAGGTGGTGGTGTGGACCTGGTATGGTGAGGACCATGATGCTGGTGGTGTGCATCTTGTATGGAGAGGACCCTGATGCTGATGGTGGTGTGGACCTGGTATGGTGAGGACCATGATGCTGGTGGTGTGGACCTGGTATGGTGAGGACCATGATGCTGGCGGTGTGGACCTGGTATGGTGAGGACCGTGATGCTGGTGGTATGGACCTGGTATGGTGAGGACCGTGATGCTGGTGGTGTGGACCTGGTAGGGTGAGGACCATGATGCTGGTGGTGTGGACCTGGTATGGTAAGGACCATGATGCAGTTGGGGTGGACCTGGTAAGGTGAGGACCATGATACTGGTGGTGTGGACCTGGTATGGTGAGGACCATGATACTGGTGGTGTGGACCTGGTATGGTGAGGACCGTGATGCTGGTGGTTGTGTGGACCTGGTATGATGAGGACCGTGATGCTGGTGGTAGTGTGGACCTGGTATGGTGAGGACCATGATGCTGGTGGTGTGGACCTGGTATGGTGAGGACCATGATGCTGGTGGTGAGGACCTGGTATGGTGAGGACCGTGATGCTGGTGGTGGTGTGGACCTGGTATGGTGAGGACCGTGATGCTGGTGGTGGTGTGGACCTGGTATGGTGAAGACCATGATGCTGGTGTTGTGGACCTTGTATGGTGAGGACCATGATGCTGGTGGTGTGGATCTTGTATGGTGAGGATCATGATGCTGGTTGTGAGGACTTGGTATGGTGAGGACCATGATGCTGGTGTTGTGGACCTGGTATGGTTAGGACCATGATGCAGGTGGTGTGGATCTTGTATGGTGAGGACCACGATGCTGGTGGTGGTGTGGACCTGGTATGGTGAGGACCGTGATGGTGGTGGTGAGGACCTGGTATGGTGAGGACCATGATGCTGGTGGTGTGGACCTGGTATGGTGAGGACCATGATGCTGGTGGTGTGGACCTGGTATTGTGGGGACCATGATGCTGGTGGTGGTGAGGACCTGATATGGTGGGGACCGTGATGCTGGTGGTGGTGTGGACCTGGTATGGTGAGGACCGTGTTGCTGGTGGTGTTTACCGGGTATGGTGAGGACCGTGATGCTGGTGGTGTGGACCTGGTATGGTGAGGACCGTGATGCTGGTGGTGTGGACCTGGTATGGTGAGGATCATGATGCCGGTGGTGGTGTAGACCTGGTATGGTGAGGACCGTAATGCTAGTGGCAATGTGGACCTGGTATGGTGTGGGACCATGATGCTGGTAGTGTGGACCTGGTATGGTGAGGACCAGGACCATGATGCTGGTGGTGGTGTGGACCTGGTATGGTGAGGACCATAATGCTTGTGGTGTGGACCTGGTATTGTGAGGACCATGATGCTGGTGGTGGTGTGGACCTGGTATGGTGAGGACCATGAGGCTGGTGGTGTGGACCTGGTATGGTGAGGACCATGGTGCTGGTGGTATGGACCTGGTATGGTGAGCACCATGATGCTGGTGGTATGGACCTGGTATGGTGAGGACCATGATGCTGGTGGCGGTGTGGACCTGGTATGGTGAAGACCATGATGCTGGTGGTGTGGACCTGGTATGGTGAGGAACCTGGTGCTGGTGGTGTGGACCTGGTATGGTGAGGACCATGATGCTGGTGGTGTGGACCTGGTATGGTGTGGACAATGGTGCTGGTGGTGGCGTGGACCTGGTATAGTGAGGACCGTGATGCTGGTGGTGTGGACCTGGTATGATGAGGACCATGATGCTGGTGGTGTGGACCTGGTATGGCGAGGACCATGATGCTGGTGGTGTGGACCTGGTATGGTGAGGACCGTGATGCTGGTGGTGTTGTGGACCTGGTATGGTGAGGACCATGATGCTGGTGTTGTAGACCTTGTATGGTGAGGCCCATGATGCTGGTGGTGTGGATCTTGTATGGTGAGGATCATGATGCTGGCGGTGAGGACTTGGTATGGTGAGGACCATGATGCTGGTGTTGTGGTCCTGGTATGGTAAGGACCATGATGCAGGTGGTGTGGATCTTGTATGGTGAGGACCACGATGCTGGTGGGGGTGTGGACCTGGTATAGTGAGGACCGTGATGGTGGTGGTGAGGACCTGGTGTGGTGAGGACCATGATGCTGGTGGTGTGGACCTGGTATGGTGAGGACCATGATGCTGGTGGTGAGGACCTGGTATGGTGAAAACCATGATGCTGGTGGTGGTGTGGACCTGGTATGGTGACGACCATGATGCTGGTGGTGGTGTGGACCTGGTATGGTGAGGACCATGATGCTGGTGGTGTGGACCTGGTATGGTGAGGACCATGATGCTGGTGGTGGTGTGGACCTGGTATGGTGAGGACCATGATGCTGGTGGGGGTGTGGACCTGGTATGGTGAGGACCATGATGCTGATGTGGACCTGGTATGGTGAGGACCATGATGTTGGTGGTGTGGACCTGGTATGGTGAGGACCATGATGCTGTTGGTGGTGTGGACCTGGTATGGTGAGGACCATGATGCTGGTGGTGGTGGGGACCTGGTATCGTGAGGACCATGATGCTGGTGGTGGTGTGGACCTGGTATGGTGAGGACCATGATGCTGGTGGTGGTGTGGACCTGGTATAGTGAGGACCATGATGCTGTTGGTGGTATGGACCTGGTATGGTGAGGACCGTGATGCTGGTGGTGGTGTGGACCTGGTATGGTGACGACCATGATGCTGGTGGTGATGTGGACCTAGCATGGTGAGGACCATGATGCTGGTGGTGGTGTGGACCTGGAATGCTGAGGATCGTGATGCTGGTGGTGGTGTGGACCTGGTATGGGGAGGACCATGATGCTGGTAGTGTGAACCTGGTATGGTGAGGACCATGATGGTGGTGGTGAGGACTTGGTATGGTGAGGACCATGATGCTGGTGTTGTGGAGCTGTTATGGTGAGGACGAAGATGCAGGTGGAGTGGATCTTGTATGGTGAGGACCATGATGCTGGTGGTGGTGTGGACCTGGTATGGTGAGGACCGTGATGCTGGTGGTGAGGACCTTTTATGGTGAGGACCGTGATGCTGATGGTGGTGTGGACCTGGTATGGTGAGGACCATGATGCTGATGGTGGTGTGGACCTGGTATGGTGAGGACCATGATGCTGGTGGTGTGGATCTTGTATGGTGAGGATCATGATGCTGGTTGTGAGGACTTGGTATGGTGAGGACCATGATGCTGGTGTTGTGGACCTGGTATGGTTAGGACCATGATGCAGGTGGTGTGGATCTTGTATGGTGAGGACCACGATGCTGGTGGTGGTGTGGACCTGGTATGGTGAGGACCGTGATGGTGGTGGTGAGGACCTGGTATGGTGAGGACCATGATGCTGGTGGTGGTGAGGACCTGATATGGTGGGGACCGTGATGCTGGTGGTGGTGTGGACCTGGTATGGTGAGGACCGTGATGCTGGTGGTGTTTACCGGGTATGGTGAGGACCGTGATGCTGGTGGTGTGGACCTGGTATGGTGAGGACCGTGATGCTGGTGGTGTGGACCTGGTATGGTGAGGATCATGATGCTGGTGGTGGTGTGGACCTGGTATGGTGAGGACCGTAATGCTAGTGGTAATGTGGACCTGGTATGGTGTGGGACCATGATGCTGGTAGTGTGGACCTGGTATGGTGAGGACCAGGACCATGATGCTGGTGGTGGTGTGGACCTGGTATGGTGAGGACCATAATGCTTGTGGTGTGGACCTGGTATTGTGAGGACCATGATGCTGGTGGTGGTGTGGACCTGGTATGGTGAGGACCATGAGGCTGGTGGTGTGGACCTGGTATTGTGAGGACCATGGTGCTGGTGGTATGGACCTGGTATGGTGAGCACCATGATGCTGGTGGTATGGACCTGGTATGGTGAGGACCATGATGCTGGTGGCGGTGTGGACCTGGTATGGTGAAGACCATGATGCTGGTGGTGTGGACCTGGTATGGTGAGGAACCTGGTGCTGGTGGTGTGGACCTGGTATGGTGAGGACCATGATGCTGGTGGTGTGGACCTGGTATGGTGTGGACAATGGTGCTGGTGGTGGCGTGGACCTGGTATAGTGAGGACCGTGATGCTGGTGGTGTGGACCTGGTATGGTGAGGACCATGATGCTGGTGGTGTGGACCTGGTATGGCGAGGACCATGATGCTGGTGGTGTGGACCTGGAATGGTGAGGACCGTGATGCTGGTGGTGTTGTGGACCTGGTATGGTGAGGACCATGATGCTGGTGTTGTAGACCTTGTATGGTGAGGCCCATGATGCTGGTGGTGTGGATCTTGTATGGTGAGGATCATGATGCTGGCGGTGAGGACTTGGTATGGTGAGGACCATGATGCTGGTGTTGTGGACCTGTGAAATCATCTCAAGATAACCTCAAGATAACCTGGTATGGTATGGACCATGATGCAGGTGGTGTGGATCTTGTATGGTGAGGACCACGATGCTGGTGGTGGTGTGGACCTGGTATGGTGAGGACCGTGATGGTGGTGGTGAGGACCTGGTATGGTGAGGACCATGATGCTGGTGGTGTGGACCTGGTATGGTGAGGACCATGATGCTGGTGGTGAGGACCTGGTATGGTGACGACCATGATGCTGGTGGTGGTGTGGACCTGGTATGGTGACGACCATGATGCTGGTGGTGGTGTGGACCTGGTATGGTGAGGACCATGATGCTGGTGGTGTGGACCTGGTATGGTGAGGACCATGATGCTGGTGGTGGTGTGGACCTGGTATGGTGAGGACCATGATGCTAGTGGGGGTGTGGACCTGGTATGGTGAGGACCATGATGCTGATGTGGACCTGGTATGGTGAGGACCATGATGCTGGTGGTGTGGACCTGGTATGGTGAGGACCATGATGCTGTTGGTGGTGTGGACCTGGTATGGTGAGGACCATGATGCTGGTGGTGGTGGGGACCTGGTATCGTGAGGACCATGATGCTGGTGGTGGTGTGGACCTGGTATGGTGAGGACCATGATGCTGGTGGTGGTGTGGACCTGGTATAGTGAGGACCATGATGCTGGTGGTGGTATGGACCTGGTATGGGGAGGACCATGATGCTGGTAGTGTGAACCTGGTATGGTGAGGACCATGATGGTGGTGGGTAGGACTTGGTATGGTGAGGACCATGATGCTGGTGTTGTGGAGCTGTTATGGTGAGGACCAAGATGCAGGTGGAGTGGATCTTGTATGGTGAGGACCATGATGCTGGTGGTGGTGTGGACCTGGTATGGTGAGGACCGTGATTCTGGTGGTGAGGACCTTTTATGGTGAGGACCGTGATGCTGATGGTGGTGTGGACCTGGTATGGCGAGGACCATGATGCTGATGGTGGTGTGGACCTGGTATGGTGAGGACCATGATGCTGGTGGTGTGGACCTGGTATGGTAAGGACCATGATGCTGATGTGGACCTGGTATAGTGAGGACCATGATGCTGGTGGTATGGACCTGGTATGGTGAGGACCATGATGCAGGTGGTGGTGTGGACCTGGTATGGTGAGGACCATGATGCTGGTGGTGTGGATCTTGTATGGAGAGGACCATGATGCTGATGGTGGTGTGGACCTGGTATGGTGAGGACCATGATGCTGGTAGTGTGGACCTGGTATGGTGAGGACCATGATGCTGGCGGTGTGGACCTGGTATGGTGAGGACCGTGATGCTGGTGGTATGGACCTGGTATGGTGAGGACCGTGATGCTGGTGGTGTGGACCTGGTAGGGTGAGGACCATGATGCTGGTGGTGTGGACCTGGTATGGTAAGGACCATGATGCAGGTGGTGTGGACCTGTTATGGTGAGGACCATGATACTGGTGGTGTGGACCTGGTATGGTGAGGACCATGATACTGGTGGTGTGGACCTGGTATGGTGAGGACCGTGATGCTGGTGGTGGTGTGGACCTGGTATGGTGAGGACCGTGATGCTGGTGGTAGTGTGGTCCTGGTATGGTGAGGACCATGATGCTGGTGGTGTGGGCCTGGTATGGTGAGGACCATGATGCTGGTGGTGTGGACCTGGTATTGTGAGGACCATGATGCTGGTGGTGGTGTGGACCTGGTATGGTGAGGACCATGAGGCTGGTGGTGTGGACCTGGTATTGTGAGGACCATGGTGCTGGTGGTATGGACCTGGTATGGTGAGCACCATGATGCTGGTGGTATGGACCTGGTATGGTGAGGACCATGATGCTGGTGGCGGTGTGGACCTGGTATGGTGAAGACCATGATGCTGGTGGTGTGGACCTGGTATGGTGAGGAACCTGGTGCTGGTGGTGTGGACCTGGTATGGTGAGGACCATGATGCTGGTGGTGTGGACCTGGTATGGTGTGGACAATGGTGCTGGTGGTGGCGTGGACCTGGTATAGTGAGGACCGTGATGCTGGTGGTGTGGACCTGGTATGGTGAGGACCATGATGCTGGTGGTGTGGACCTGGTATGGCGAGGACCATGATGCTGGTGGTGTGGACCTGGAATGGTGAGGACCGTGATGCTGGTGGTGTTGTGGACCTGGTATGGTGAGGACCATGATGCTGGTGTTGTAGACCTTGTATGGTGAGGCCCATGATGCTGGTGGTGTGGATCTTGTATGGTGAGGATCATGATGCTGGCGGTGAGGACTTGGTATGGTGAGGACCATGATGCTGGTGTTGTGGACCTGTGAAATCATCTCAAGATAACCTCAAGATAACCTGGTATGGTATGGACCATGATGCAGGTGGTGTGGATCTTGTATGGTGAGGACCACGATGCTGGTGGTGGTGTGGACCTGGTATGGTGAGGACCGTGATGGTGGTGGTGAGGACCTGGTATGGTGAGGACCATGATGCTGGTGGTGTGGACCTGGTATGGTGAGGACCATGATGCTGGTGGTGAGGACCTGGTATGGTGACGACCATGATGCTGGTGGTGGTGTGGACCTGGTATGGTGACGACCATGATGCTGGTGGTGGTGTGGACCTGGTATGGTGAGGACCATGATGCTGGTGGTGTGGACCTGGTATGGTGAGGACCATGATGCTGGTGGTGGTGTGGACCTGGTATGGTGAGGACCATGATGCTAGTGGGGGTGTGGACCTGGTATGGTGAGGACCATGATGCTGATGTGGACCTGGTATGGTGAGGACCATGATGCTGGTGGTGTGGACCTGGTATGGTGAGGACCATGATGCTGTTGGTGGTGTGGACCTGGTATGGTGAGGACCATGATGCTGGTGGTGGTGGGGACCTGGTATCGTGAGGACCATAATGCTGGTGGTGGTGTGGACCTGGTATGGTGAGGACCATGATGCTGGTGGTGGTGTGGACCTGGTATAGTGAGGACCATGATGCTGGTGGTGGTATGGACCTGGTATGGGGAGGACCATGATGCTGGTAGTGTGAACCTGGTATGGTGAGGACCATGATGGTGGTGGGTAGGACTTGGTATGGTGAGGACCATGATGCTGGTGTTGTGGAGCTGTTATGGTGAGGACCAAGATGCAGGTGGAGTGGATCTTGTATGGTGAGGACCATGATGCTGGTGGTGGTGTGGACCTGGTATGGTGAGGACCGTGATTCTGGTGGTGAGGACCTTTTATGGTGAGGACCGTGATGCTGATGGTGGTGTGGACCTGGTATGGCGAGGACCATGATGCTGATGGTGGTGTGGACCTGGTATGGTGAGGACCATGATGCTGGTGGTGTGGACCTGGTATGGTAAGGACCATGATGCTGATGTGGACCTGGTATAGTGAGGACCATGATGCTGGTGGTATGGACCTGGTATGGTGAGGACCATGATGCAGGTGGTGGTGTGGACCTGGTATGGTGAGGACCATGATGCTGGTGGTGTGGATCTTGTATGGAGAGGACCATGATGCTGATGGTGGTGTGGACCTGGTATGGTGAGGACCATGATGCTGGTAGTGTGGACCTGGTATGGTGAGGACCATGATGCTGGCGGTGTGGACCTGGTATGGTGAGGACCGTGATGCTGGTGGTATGGACCTGGTATGGTGAGGACCGTGATGCTGGTGGTGTGGACCTGGTAGGGTGAGGACCATGATGCTGGTGGTGTGGACCTGGTATGGTAAGGACCATGATGCAGGTGGTGTGGACCTGTTATGGTGAGGACCATGATACTGGTGGTGTGGACCTGGTATGGTGAGGACCATGATACTGGTGGTGTGGACCTGGTATGGTGAGGACCGTGATGCTGGTGGTGGTGTGGACCTGGTATGGTGAGGACCGTGATGCTGGTGGTAGTGTGGTCCTGGTATGGTGAGGACCATGATGCTGGTGGTGTGGGCCTGGTATGGTGAGGACCATGATGCTGGTGGTGAGGACCTGGTATGGTGAGGACCGTGATGCTGGTGGTGGTGTGGACCTGGTATGGTGAGGACCGTGATGCTGGTGGTGGTGTGGACCTGGTATGGTGACGACCATGATGCTGATGGTGGTGTGGACCTGGTATGGTGAGGACCATGATACTGGGGGGGTGTGGACCTGGTATGGTGAGGACCATGATGCTGATGTGGACCTGGTATGGTGAGGACCATGATGCTGGTGGTGTGGACCTGGTATGGTGAGGACCATGATGCTGTTGGTGGTGTGGACCTGGTATGGTGAGGACCATGATGCTGGTGGTGGTGGGGACCTGGTATCGTGAGGACCATGATGCTGGTGGTGGTGTGGACCTGGTATGGTGAGGACCATGATGCTGGTGGTGGTGTGGACCTGGTATAGTGAGGACCATGATGCTGGTGGTGGTATGGACCTGGTATGGTGAGGACCGTGATGCTGGTGGTGGTGTGGACCTGGTATGGTGACGACCATAATGCTGGTGGTGATGTGGACCTAGCATGGTGAGGACCATGATGCTGGTGGTGGTGTGGACCTGGTATGGTGAGGATCGTGATGCTGGTGGTAGTGTGAACCTGGTATGGTGAGGACCATGATGGTGGTGGTGAGGACTTGGTATGGTGAGGACCATGATGGTGGTGGTGAGGACTTGGTATGGTGAGGACCATGATGCTGGTGTTGTGGAGCGGTTATGGTGAGGACCATGATGCAGGTGGTGTGGATCTTGTATGGTGAGGACCATGATGCTGGTGGTGAGGACCTTTTATGGTGAGGACCGTGATGCTGATGGTGGTGTGGACCTGGTATGGTGAGGACCATGATGCTGATGGTGGTGTGGACCTGGTATGGTGAAGACCATGATGCTGGTGGTGTGGACCTGGTATGGTAAGGACCATGATGCTGATGTGGACCTGGTATAGTGAGGACCATGATGATGGTGGTATGGACCTGGTATGGTGAGGACCATGATGCAGGTGGTGGTGTGGACCTGGTATGGTGAGGACCATGATGCTGGTGGTGTGGATCTTGTATGGAGAGGACCATGATGCTGATGGTGGTGTGGACCTGGTATTGTGAGGACCATGATGCTGGTGGTGTGGACCTGGTATGGTGAGGACCATGATGCTGGCGGTGTGGACCTAATATGGTGAGGACCGTGATGCTGGTGGTATGGACCTGGTATGGTGAGGACCGTGATGCTGGTGGTGTGGACCTGGTAGGGTGAGGACCATGATGCTGGTGGTGTGGACCTGGTATGGTGAGGACCATGATACTGGTGGTGTGGACCTGGTATGGTGAGGACCATGATACTGGTGGTGTGGACCTGGTATGGTGTGGACCGTGATGCTGGTGGTGGTGTGGGCCTGGTATGGTGAGGACCGTGATGCTGGTGGTAGTGTGGACCTGGTATGGTGAGGACCATGATGCTGGTGGTGTGGACCTGGTATGGTGAGGACCATGATGCTGGTGGTGAGGACCTGGTATGGTGAGGACCGTGATGCTGGTGGTGGTGTGGACCTGGTATGGTGAGGACCGTGATGCTGGTGGTGGTGTGGACCTGGTATGGTGAGGACCATGATGCTGGTGTTGTGGACCTTGTATGGTGAGGACCATGATGCTGGTGGTGTGGATCTTGTATGGTGAGGATCATGATGCTGGTTGTGAGGACTTGGTATGGTGAGGACCATGATGCTGGTGTTGTGGACCTGGTAAGGTAAGGACCATGATGCAGGTGGTGTGGATCTTGTATGGTGAGGACCACGATGCTGGTGGTGGTGTGGACCTGGTATGGTGAGGACTGTGATGGTGGTGGTGAGGACCTGGTATGGTGAGGACCATGATGCTGGTGGTGTGGACCTGGAATGGTGAGGACCATGATGCTGGTGGAGTGGACCTGGTATTGTGGGGACCATGATGCTGGTGGTAATGTGGACCTGATATGGTGGGGACCGTGATGCTGGTGGTGGTGTGGACCTGGTATGGTGAGGACCGTGATGCTGGTGGTGTTTACCGGGTATGGTGAGGACCGTGATGCTGGTGGTGTGGACCTGGTATGTTGAGGACCGTGATGTTGGTGGTGTGGACCTGGTATGGTGAGGATCATGATGCTGGTGGTGGTGTGGACCTGGTATGGTGAGGACCGTAATGCTAGTGGTGATGTGGACCTGGTATGGTGTGGGACCATGATGCTGGTAGTGTGGATCTGGTATGGTGAGGACCAGGACCATGATGCTGGTGGTGGTGTGGACCTGGTATGGTGAGGACCATGATGCTGGTGGTGGTATGGACCTGGTATGGTGAGGACCGTGATGCTGGTGGTGGTGTGGACCTGGTATGGTGAGGACCGTGATGCTGGTGGTGGTGTGGACCTGGCATGGTGAGGACCGTGATGCTTGTGGTGGTGTGGACCTGGTATGGTGACGACCATGATGCTGGTGGTGGTGTGGACCTGGTATGGTGACGACCATGATGCTGATGGTGGTGTGGACCTGGTATGGTGAGGATCATGATGCTGGTGGGGGTGTGGACCTGGTATGGTGAGGACCATGATGCTGATGTGGACCTGGTATGGTGAGGACCATGATGCTGGTGGTGTGGACCTGGTATGGTGAGGACCATGATGCTGTTGGTGGTGTGGACCTGGTATGGTGAGGACCATGATGCTGGTGGTGGTGGGGCCCTGGTATCGTGAGGACCATGATGCTGGTGGTGGTGTGGACCTGGTATGGTGAGGACCATGATGCTGGTGGTGGTGTGGACCTGGTATGGTGAGGACCATGATGCTGGTGGTGGTATGGACCTGGTATGCTGAGGATCGTGATGCTGGTGGTGGTGTGGACCTGGTATGGGGAGGACCATGATGCTGGTAGTGTGAACCTGGTATGGTGAGGACCATGATGGTGGTGGTGAGGACTTGGTATGGTGAGGACCATGATGCTGGTGTTGTGGAGCTGTTATGGTGAGGACCAAGATGCAGGTGGAGTGGATCTTGTATGGTGAGGACCATGATGCTGGTGGTGGTGTGGACCTGGTATGGTGAGGACCGTGATTCTGGTGGTGAGGACCTTTTATGGTGAGGACCGTGATGCTGATGGTGGTGTGGACCTGGTATGGTGAGGACCATGATGCTGATGGTGGTGTGGACCTGGTATGGTGAGGACCATGATGCTGGTGGTGTGGACCTGGTATACCTGGTTGATACCTGGTTGATGGGGTTCTGGGAGTTCTTCTACTCCCCAAGCCCGGCCCGAGGCCAGGCTCGACTTGTGAGAGTTTGGTCCACCAGGCTGTTGCTTGGAGCGGCCCGCAGGCCCACATACCCACCACAGCCCGGTTGGTCCGGCACTCCTTGGACGAATAAATCTAGTTTCCTCTTGAAAATGTCCACGGTTGTTCCGGCAATATTTCTTATGCTTGCTGGGAGGACGTTGAACAACCGCGGACCTCTGATGTTTATACAGTGTTCTCTGATTGTGCCTATGGCACCTCTGCTCTTCATTGATTCTATTCTACATTTTCTTCCATGTCGTTCACTCCAGTACGTTGTTATTTTACTGTGTAGATTTGGTACTTGGCCCTCCAGTATCTTCCAGGTGTATATTATTTGATATCTCTCTCGTCTTCTTTCTAGTGAGTACATTTGGAGGGCTTTGAGACGATCCCAATAATTTAGGTGCTTTATTGCGTCTATGCGTGCCGTATATGTTCTCTGTATTCCCTCTATTTCAGCAATCTCTCCTGCTTTGAAGGGGGAAGTGAGTACTGAGCAGTACTCAAGACGGGACAACACAAGTGCCTTGAAGAGTACAACCATTGTGATGGGATCCCTGGATTTGAAAGTTCTCGTAATCCATCCTATCATTTTTCTGGCTGTCGCAATATTTGCTTGGTTATGCTCCTTAAACGTTAGGTCGTCCGACATTATTATTCCCAAATCCTTTACATGCTGTTTTCCTACTATGGGTACATTTGATTGTGTTTTGTACTCTGTATTATGTTTAAGGTCCTCATTTTTACCGTACCTGAGTACCTGGAATTTATCACTGTTAAACATCATGTTATTTTCTGATGCCCAGTCGAAAACTTTATTAATATCAGCTTGAAGTTTTTCAATGTCCTCAGCCGAGGTAATTTTCATACTGATTTTTGTGTCATCTGCAAAGGATGATACGAAGCTGTGACTTGTATTTTTGTCTATATCTGATATGAGAATAAGGAAAAGCAGTGGTGCAAGGACTGTACCCTGAGGTACAGAGCTTTTCACTGCACTTGGACTAGATTTTATATGGTTGACAGTTACTCGCTGAGTCCTGTTTGACAGAAAACTGAGTATCCAGCGTCCTACTTTACCGGTTATTCCCATTGACTTCATTTTGTGTGCTATCACGCCATGGTCACATTTATCGAAGGCCTTTGCGAAGTCCGTGTATATCACATCAGCATTCTGTTTTTCTTCTAATGCCTCAGTGACTTTGTCGTAGTGCTCAAGTAGCTGTGAGAGGCACGATCTTCCCGCTCGAAATCCATGTTGGCCTGGGTTATGAAGGTCATTGGTCTCCATGAAATTGGTGACCTGACTCCTAATCACTCTCTCAAATACTTTTATGATGTGCGATGTTAGTGCAACTGGTCTATAATTTTTTGCCAATGCTTTGCTCCCTCCCTTGTGTAGAGGGGCTATGTCTGCTACTTTAAGTGCATCTGGTATCTCCCCCGTGTCCAAGCTCTTCCTCCACACTATACTGAGTGCCTGTGCTACCGGCACTTTGCATTTCTTTATAAATATTGAATTCCATGAGTCTGGACCTGGGGCCGAGTGCATGGGCATGTTTTCAATTTCTTTTTCAAAATTTAGTGCGCTCGTGTTTATATCAGTTATATTTACCGGGGTTTGAATATCCCGCATAAAGAAAATGTCTGGATCTTCCACCTTCATGTTGTTTATTGGAGTGCTAAACATGTCCTCATACTGCTTTTTTAGGATTTCACTAATTTCTTTGTCATCCTCCGTGTATGAACCTTCACTTGTACGAATAGGTCCAATACTGGCAGTGGTTTTTGCTTTTGATTTCGCATATGAGAAGAAATATTTTGGATTTTTCTTTATTTCCTGAATTGCTTTCTGTTCTAACTGCCTTTCTTCAGTTTCATATGAGTGTTTCAATTTCCGCTCGATTTCTTCAATCTCCCTATTTAAATTATTCCTTCTTTGACGGGAAATTCGTGTCTGCATAAGCAGTTCCGTTATTTTTTTCCTGCGTTTATAGTGTCGTCTGCGTTCTCTTTCTACTTTGGATCTCTTTCTGGCTTTCCTCAAAGGAACGTGTTTCAGACAGACTTGATACGCTTCTGAAGTAAGTTTTTCTATTCCTTCTGTAGGACTTGTATTATTTAGAACAGTTCCCCATGGAATGTTTGTAAGTTCCCTGTTTATTATCTCCCAGTCTATCCTTTTATTATTAAAATTGAATTTACTGAATAGCCCCTCTCGCTTTATCAACGTTTTAGGTCTATTCTGAGTATTGATGGTCGTTTGCACTTCAATGAGTTTGTGATCTGAGTATGTGGTATCTGATATCGTAATGTCTCTGATAATGTCTTCATTGTTCGTAAAGACCAGATCTAGAATATTTTCATTTCTCGTTGGCTCCGATATCTGCTGATTGAGGGAAAATTTGTCACAGAATCTAAGTAGTTCTCTAATCTGTGGTTGGTTAGGTCCTGATAGATTTCCTGGTATAATATTATTGTTTGCTATTTTCCACCTGAGACTAGGCAAGTTGAAGTCACCTAGGAAAATAATATCAGGTATCGGGTTCTCCAAATTATCAAGGCTATTCTCTATTTTGCTTATCTGTTCTGTGAATTCCTCAGCCGTTGCATCTGGCGGTTTGTATATTAGTATAATCACTAAATTTATTTTCTCTATTTTTAATCCCAGTACTTCTACCACCTCATTTGTAACGTTTAGGAGCTCCGAGCATACAAGGTCTTCCCTAATATACAGACCCACTCCTCCATGTGACCTAATTTTCCTATCACACCTGTATAGGTTATATCCTGGAATCCAGATCTCACTGTCCAACAATTCCCCTGCATGGGTTTCTGTGAAAGCTCCAAATACTGCATTTGACTCCGTGAGGAGGCCATTTATGAACTGTACTTTGTTGTTTGTTCTTGTTTTCAGTCCTTGTATGTTGGCAAAGATGAATGAGGTTACTCTATTAGTGATAGTTTGAATGGGAGACTTTTTCGGCACGTCCATTAATCGTGGACATAATGAGTTTGTTCTGACCAGTACTGATTGTTGTAGGGCAGTTTTCTGTCGTGGTTGTAGTTCCCTTTCGGTGGGTAATTGTATCTGTAATTCTGGAATGCCAGTGGATCTGGCATCCAGTTCCATACACTCTCCATGCTGCTCCTTTTGAATTCTCTGCCGGTCTGGTATAAAAAATTTATAGAGGTTCCTCCAAATTCATTATCCTGCTTGCCACTCTTTATGTAGCGTTCCGTGCCTTTCACGTGAAAGTGTGGGCAGCTAAGGTCATAGCATTTTCTGTCCTCCAGTGAGGTTTGGCACATGTCAGGATGGAAAAACCTACATATTGATCCAAATCGACACTCACCTTTCCTAAGCATATTTAAACATTTTTTGGGATGTTGGTAACTGCATTCTAATCCTTTCTTATTACCAGCATATCTATGTCTGCATATGCCCTTTGCATAAAATTTGCATAAGTCTGTCCTTCTGTTCTGAATTGCTCTATCGAGAACCGTCGTGGTGTCTGTACCTATCGAGCTGTCAGGTACACTTTCTAGTTTAATGTCATCTACATCCAGGCCTACTGAGTCAGAGTTTGCAACTTCTCTGCATGGTATGGTAAGGACCATGATGCTGATGTGGACCTGGTATAGTGAGGACCATGATGCTGGTGGTATGGACCTGGTATGGTGAGGACCATGATGCAGGTGGTGGTGTGGACCTGGTATGGTGAGGACCATGATGCTGGTGGTGTGGATCTTGTATGGAGAGGACCATGATGCTGATGGTGGTGTGGACCTGGTATGGTGAGGACCATGATGCTGGTGGTGTGGATCTTGTATGGAGAGGACCATGATGCTGATGGTGGTGTGGACCTGGTATTGTGAGGACCATGATGCTGGTGGTGTGGACCTGGTATGGTGAGGACCATGATGCTGGCGGTGTGGACCTAATATGGTGAGGACCGTGATGCTGGTGGTATGGACCTGGTATGGTGAGGACCGTGATGCTGGTGGTGTGGACCTGGTAGGGTGAGGACCATGATGCTGGTGGTGTGGACCTGGTATGGTGAGGACCATGATACTGGTGGTGTGGACCTGGTATGGTGAGGACCATGATACTGGTGGTGTGGACCAGGTATGGTGTGGACCGTGATGCTGGTGGTGGTGTGGGCCTGGTATGGTGAGGACCGTGATGCTGGTGGTAGTGTGGACCTGGTATGGTGAGGACCATGATGCTGGTGGTGTGGACCTGGTATGGTGAGGACCATGATGCTGGTGGTGAGGACCTGGTATGGTGAGGACCGTGATGCTGGTGGTGGTGTGGACCTGGTATGGTGAGGACCGTGATGCTGGTGGTGGTGTGGACCTGGTATGGTGAGGACCATGATGCTGGTGTTGTGGACCTTGTATAGTGAGGACCATGATGCTGGTGGTGTGGATCTTGTATGGTGAGGATCATGATGCTGGTTGTGAGGACTTGGTATGGTGAGGACCATGATGCTGGTGTTGTGGACCTGGTAAGGTAAGGACCATGATGCAGGTGGTGTGGATCTTGTATGGTGAGGACCACGATGCTGGTGGTGGTGTGGACCTGGTATGGTGAGGACTGTGATGGTGGTGGTGAGGACCTGGTATGGTGAGGACCATGATGCTGGTGGTGTGGACCTGGAATGGTGAGGACCATGATGCTGGTGGTGTGGACCTGGTATTGTGGGGACCATGATGCTGGTGGTGGTGTGGACCTGATATGGTGGGGACCGTGATGCTGGTGGTGGTGTGGACCTGGTATGGTGAGGACCGTGATGCTGGTGGTGTTTACCGGGTATGGTGAGGACCGTGATGCTGGTGGTGTGGACCTGGTATGGTGAGGACCGTGATGTTGGTGGTGTGGACCTGGTATGGTGAGGATCATGATGCTGGTGGTGGTGTGGACCTGGTATGGTGAGGACCGTAATGCTAGTGGTGATGTGGACCTGGTATGGTGTGGGACCATGATGCTGGTAGTGTGGATCTGGTATGGTGAGGACCAGGACCATGATGCTGGTGGTGGTGTGGACCTGGTATGGTGAGGACCATGATGCTGGTGGTGGTATGGACCTGGTATGGTGAGGACCGTGATGCTGGTGGTGGTGTGGACCTGGTATGGTGAGGACCGTGATGCTGGTGGTGGTGTGGACCTGGCATGGTGAGGACCGTGATGCTTGTGGTGGTGTGGACCTGGTATGGTGACGACCATGATGCTGGTGGTGGTGTGGACCTGGTATTGTGACGACCATGATGCTGATGGTGGTGTGGACCTGGTATGGTGAGGATCATGATGCTGGTGGGGGTGTGGACCTGGTATGGTGAGGACCATGATGCTGATGTGGACCTGGTATGGTGAGGACCATGATGCTGGTGGTGTGGACCTGGTATGGTGAGGACCATGATGCTGTTGGTGGTGTGGACCTGGTATGGTGAGGACCATGATGCTGGTGGTGGTGGGGCCCTGGTATCGTGAGGACCATGATGCTGGTGGTGGTGTGGACCTGGTATGGTGAGGACCATGATGCTGGTGGTGGTGTGGACCTGGTATGGTGAGGACCATGATGCTGGTGGTGGTATGGACCTGGTATGCTGAGGATCGTGATGCTGGTGGTGGTGTGGACCTGGTATGGGGAGGACCATGATGCTGGTAGTGTGAACCTGGTATGGTGAGGACCATGATGGTGGTGGTGAGGACTTGGTATGGTGAGGACCATGATGCTGGTGTTGTGGAGCTGTTATGGTGAGGACCAAGATGCAGGTGGAGTGGATCTTGTATGGTGAGGACCATGATGCTGGTGGTGGTGTGGACCTGGTATGGTGAGGACCGTGATTCTGGTGGTGAGGACCTTTTATGGTGAGGACCGTGATGCTGATGGTGGTGTGGACCTGGTATGGTGAGGACCATGATGCTGATGGTGGTGTGGACCTGGTATGGTGAGGACCATGATGCTGGTGGTGTGGACCTGGTATACCTGGTTGATACCTGGTTGATGGGGTTCTGGGAGTTCTTCTACTCCCCAAGCCCGGCCCGAGGCCAGGCTCGACTTGTGAGAGTTTGGTCCACCAGGCTGTTGCTTGGAGCGGCCCGCAGGCCCACATACCCACCACAGCCCGGTTGGTCCGGCACTCCTTGGAGGAATAAATCTAGTTTCCTCTTGAAAATGTCCACGGTTGTTCCGGCAATATTTCTTATGCTTGCTGGGAGGACGTTGAACAACCGCGGACCTCTGATGTTTATACAGTGTTCTCTGATTGTGCCTATGGCACCTCTGCTCTTCATTGATTCTATTCTACATTTTCTTCCATGTCGTTCACTCCAGTACGTTGTTATTTTACTGTGTAGATTTGGTACTTGGCCCTCCAGTATCTTCCAGGTGTATATTATTTGATATCTCTCTCGTCTTCTTTCTAGTGAGTACATTTGGAGGGCTTTGAGACGATCCCAATAATTTAGGTGCTTTATTGCGTCTATGCGTGCCGTATATGTTCTCTGTATTCCCTCTATTTCAGCAATCTCTCCTGCTTTGAAGGGGGAAGTGAGTACTGAGCAGTACTCAAGACGGGACAACACAAGTGCCTTGAAGAGTACAACCATTGTGATGGGATCCCTGGATTTGAAAGTTCTCGTAATCCATCCTATCATTTTTCTGGCTGTCGCAATATTTGCTTGGTTATGCTCCTTAAACGTTAGGTCGTCCGACATTATTATTCCCAAATCCTTTACATGCTGTTTTCCTACTATGGGTACATTTGATTGTGTTTTGTACTCTGTATTATGTTTAAG
The DNA here is from genome assembly GCF_040958095.1 of Procambarus clarkii. NCBI lineage: Eukaryota > Metazoa > Arthropoda > Malacostraca > Decapoda > Cambaridae > Procambarus > Procambarus clarkii. Next base: position 26,946,076 of record NC_091194.1, read on the forward strand.
GTCCTCATTTTTACCGTACCTGAGTACCTGGAATTTATCACTGTTAAACATCATGTTATTTTCTGATGCCCAGTCGAAAACTTTATTAATATCAGCTTGAAGTTTTTCAATGTCCTCAGCCGAGGTAATTTTCATACTGATTTTTGTGTCATCTGCAAAGGATGATACGAAGCTGTGACTTGTATTTTTGTCTATATCTGATATGAGAATAAGGAAAAGCAGTGGTGCAAGGACTGTACCCTGAGGTACAGAGCTTTTCACTGCACTTGGACTAGATTTTATATGGTTGACAGTTACTCGCTGAGTCCTGTTTGACAGAAAACTGAGTATCCAGCGTCCTACTTTACCGGTTATTCCCATTGACTTCATTTTGTGTGCTATCACGCCATGGTCACATTTATCGAAGGCCTTTGCGAAGTCCGTGTATATCACATCAGCATTCTGTTTTTCTTCTAATGCCTCAGTGACTTTGTCGTAGTGCTCAAGTAGCTGTGAGAGGCACGATCTTCCCGCTCGAAATCCATGTTGGCCTGGGTTATGAAGGTCATTGGTCTCCATGAAATTGGTGACCTGACTCCTAATCACTCTCTCAAATACTTTTATGATGTGCGATGTTAGTGCAACTGGTCTATAATTTTTTGCCAATGCTTTGCTCCCTCCCTTGTGTAGAGGGGCTATGTCTGCTACTTTAAGTGCATCTGGTATCTCCCCCGTGTCCAAGCTCTTCCTCCACACTATACTGAGTGCCTGTGCTACCGGCACTTTGCATTTCTTTATAAATATTGAATTCCATGAGTCTGGACCTGGGGCCGAGTGCATGGGCATGTTTTCAATTTCTTTTTCAAAATTTAGTGCGCTCGTGTTTATATCAGTTATATTTACCGGGGTTTGAATATCCCGCATAAAGAAAATGTCTGGATCTTCCACCTTCATGTTGTTTATTGGAGTGCTAAACATGTCCTCATACTGCTTTTTTAGGATTTCACTAATTTCTTTGTCATCCTCCGTGTATGAACCTTCACTTGTACGAATAGGTCCAATACTGGCAGTGGTTTTTGCTTTTGATTTCGCATATGAGAAGAAATATTTTGGATTTTTCTTTATTTCCTGAATTGCTTTCTGTTCTAACTGCCTTTCTTCAGTTTCATATGAGTGTTTCAATTTCCGCTCGATTTCTTCAATCTCCCTATTTAAATTATTCCTTCTTTGACGGGAAATTCGTGTCTGCATAAGCAGTTCCGTTATTTTTTTCCTGCGTTTATAGTGTCGTCTGCGTTCTCTTTCTACTTTGGATCTCTTTCTGGCTTTCCTCAAAGGAACGTGTTTCAGACAGACTTGATACGCTTCTGAAGTAAGTTTTTCTATTCCTTCTGTAGGACTTGTATTATTTAGAACAGTTCCCCATGGAATGTTTGTAAGTTCCCTGTTAATTATCTCCCAGTCTATCCTTTTATTATTAAAATTGAATTTACTGAATAGCCCCTCTCGCTTTATCAACGTTTTAGGTCTATTCTGAGTATTGATGGTCGTTTGCACTTCAATGAGTTTGTGATCTGAGTATGTGGTATCTGATATCGTAATGTCTCTGATAATGTCTTCATTGTTCGTAAAGACCAGATCTAGAATATTTTCATTTCTCGTTGGCTCCGATATCTGCTGATTGAGGGAAAATTTGTCACAGAATCTAAGTAGTTCTCTAATCTGTGGTTGGTTAGGTCCTGATAGATTTCCTGGTATAATATTATTGTTTGCTATTTTCCACCTGAGACTAGGCAAGTTGAAGTCACCTAGGAAAATAATATCAGGTATCGGGTTCTCCAAATTATCAAGGCTATTCTCTATTTTGCTTATCTGTTCTGTGAATTCCTCAGCCGTTGCATCTGGCGGTTTGTATATTAGTATAATCACTAAATTTATTTTCTCTATTTTTAATCCCAGTACTTCTACCACCTCATTTGTAACGTTTAGGAGCTCCGAGCATACAAGGTCTTCCCTAATATACAGACCCACTCCTCCATGTGACCTAATTTTCCTATCACACCTGTATAGGTTATATCCTGGAATCCAGATCTCACTGTCCAACAATTCCCCTGCATGGGTTTCTGTGAAAGCTCCAAATACTGCATTTGACTCCGTGAGGAGGCCATTTATGAACTGTACTTTGTTGTTTGTTCTTGTTTTCAGTCCTTGTATGTTGGCAAAGATGAATGAGGTTACTCTATTAGTGATAGTTTGAATGGGAGACTTTTTCGGCACGTCCATTAATCGTGGACATAATGAGTTTGTTCTGACCAGTACTGATTGTTGTAGGGCAGTTTTCTGTCGTGGTTGTAGTTCCCTTTCGGTGGGTAATTGTATCTGTAATTCTGGAATGCCAGTGGATCTGGCATCCAGTTCCATACACTCTCCATGCTGCTCCTTTTGAATTCTCTGCCGGTCTGGTATAAAAAATTTATAGAGTTTCCTCCAAATTCATTATCCTGCTTGCCACTCTTTATGTATCGTTCCGTGCCTTTCACGTGAAAGTGTGGGCAGCTAAGGTCATAGCATTTTCTGTCCTCCAGTGAGGTTTGGCACATGTCAGGATGGAAAAACCTACATATTGATCCAAATCGACACTCACCTTTCCTAAGCATATTTAAACATTTTTTGGGATGTTGGTAACTGCATTCTAATCCTTTCTTATTACCAGCATATCTATGTCTGCATATGCCCTTTGCATAAAATTTGCATAAGTCTGTCCTTCTGTTCTGAATTGCTCTATCGAGAACCGTCGTGGTGTCTGTACCTATCGAGCTGTCAGGTACACTTTCTAGTTTAATGTCATCTACATCCAGGCCTACTGAGTCAGAGTTTGCAACTTCTCTGCATGGTATGGTAAGGACCATGATGCTGATGTGGACCTGGTATAGTGAGGACCATGATGCTGGTGGTATGGACCTGGTATGGTGAGGACCATGATGCAGGTGGTGGTGTGGACCTGGTATGGTGAGGACCATGATGCTGGTGGTGTGGATCTTGTATGGAGAGGACCATGATGCTGATGGTGGTGTGGACCTGGTATGGTGAGGACCATGATGCTGGTGGTGTGGACCTGGTATGGTGAGGACCATGATGCTGGCGGTGTGGACCTGGTATGGTGAGGACCGTGATGCTGGTGGTATGGACCTGGTATGGTGAGGACCGTGATGCTGGTGGTGTGGACCTGGTAGGGTGAGGACCATGATGCTGGTGGTGTGGACCTGGTATGGTAAGGACCATGATGCAGGTGGTGTGGACCTGGTATGGTGAGGACCATGATACTGGTGGTGTGGACCTGGTATGGTGAGGACCATGATACTGGTGGTGTGGACCTGGTATGGTGAGGACCATGATGCTGTTGGTGGTGTGGACCTGGTATGGTGAGGACCATGATGCTGGTGGTGGTGGGGCCCTGGTATCGTGAGGACCATGATGCTGGTGGTGGTGTGGACCTGGTATGGTGAGGACCATGATGCTGGTGGTGGTGTGGACCTGGTATGGTGAGGACCATGATGCTGGTGGTGGTATGGACCTGGTATGCTGAGGATCGTGATGCTGGTGGTGGTGTGGACCTGGTATGGGGAGGACCATGATGCTGGTAGTGTGAACCTGGTATGGTGAGGACCATGATGGTGGTGGTGAGGACTTGGTATGGTGAGGACCATGATGCTGGTGTTGTGGAGCTGTTATGGTGAGGACCAAGATGCAGGTGGAGTGGATCTTGTATGGTGAGGACCATGATGCTGGTGGTGGTGTGGACCTGGTATGGTGAGGACCGTGATTCTGGTGGTGAGGACCTTTTATGGTGAGGACCGTGATGCTGATGGTGGTGTGGACCTGGTATGGTGAGGACCATGATGCTGATGGTGGTGTGGACCTGGTATGGTGAGGACCATGATGCTGGTGGTGTGGACCTGGTATACCTGGTTGATACCTGGTTGATGGGGTTCTGGGAGTTCTTCTATTCCCCAAGCCCGGCCCGAGGCCAGGCTCGACTTGTGAGAGTTTGGTCCACCAGGCTGTTGCTTGGAGCGGCCCGCAGGCCCACATACCCACCACAGCCCGGTTGGTCCGGCACTCCTTGGAGGAATAAATCTAGTTTCCTCTTGAAAATGTCCACGGTTGTTCCGGCAATATTTCTTATGCTTGCTGGGAGGACGTTGAACAACCGCGGACCTCTGATGTTTATACAGTGTTCTCTGATTGTGCCTATGGCACCTCTGCTCTTCATTGATTCTATTCTACATTTTCTTCCATGTCGTTCACTCCAGTACGTTGTTATTTTACTGTGTAGATTTGGTACTTGGCCCTCCAGTATCTTCCAGGTGTATATTATTTGATATCTCTCTCGTCTTCTTTCTAGTGAGTACATTTGGAGGGCTTTGAGACGATCCCAATAATTTAGGTGCTTTATTGCGTCTATGCGTGCCGTATATGTTCTCTGTATTCCCTCTATTTCAGCAATCTCTCCTGCTTTGAAGGGGGAAGTGAGTACTGAGCAGTACTCAAGACGGGACAACACAAGTGCCTTGAAGAGTACAACCATTGTGATGGGATCCCTGGATTTGAAAGTTCTCGTAATCCATCCTATCATTTTTCTGGCTGTCGCAATATTTGCTTGGTTATGCTCCTTAAACGTTAGGTCGTCCGACATTATTATTCCCAAATCCTTTACATGCTGTTTTCCTACTATGGGTACATTTGATTGTGTTTTGTACTCTGTATTATGTTTAAGGTCCTCATTTTTACCGTACCTGAGTACCTGGAATTTATCACTGTTAAACATCATGTTATTTTCTGATGCCCAGTCGAAAACTTTATTAATATCAGCTTGAAGTTTTTCAATGTCCTCAGCCGAGGTAATTTTCATACTGATTTTTGTGTCATCTGCAAAGGATGATACGAAGCTGTGACTTGTATTTTTGTCTATATCTGATATGAGAATAAGGAAAAGCAGTGGTGCAAGGACTGTACCCTGAGGTACAGAGCTTTTCACTGCACTTGGACTAGATTTTATATGGTTGACAGTTACTCGCTGAGTCCTGTTTGACAGAAAACTGAGTATCCAGCGTCCTACTTTACCGGTTATTCCCATTGACTTCATTTTGTGTGCTATCACGCCATGGTCACATTTATCGAAGGCCTTTGCGAAGTCCGTGTATATCACATCAGCATTCTGTTTTTCTTCTAATGCCTCAGTGACTTTGTCGTAGTGCTCAAGTAGCTGTGAGAGGCACGATCTTCCCGCTCGAAATCCATGTTGGCCTGGGTTATGAAGGTCATTGGTCTCCATGAAATTGGTGACCTGACTCCTAATCACTCTCTCAAATACTTTTATGATGTGCGATGTTAGTGCAACTGGTCTATAATTTTTTGCCAATGCTTTGCTCCCTCCCTTGTGTAGAGGGGCTATGTCTGCTACTTTAAGTGCATCTGGTATCTCCCCCGTGTCCAAGCTCTTCCTCCACACTATACTGAGTGCCTGTGCTACCGGCACTTTGCATTTCTTTATAAATATTGAATTCCATGAGTCTGGACCTGGGGCCGAGTGCATGGGCATGTTTTCAATTTCTTTTTCAAAATTTAGTGCGCTCGTGTTTATATCAGTTATATTTACCGGGGTATGAATATCCCGCATAAAGAAAATGTCTGGATCTTCCACCTTCATGTTGTTTATTGGAGTGCTAAACATGTCCTCATACTGCTTTTTTAGGATTTCACTAATTTCTTTGTCATCCTCCGTGTATGAACCTTCACTTGTACGAATAGGTCCAATACTGGCAGTGGTTTTTGCTTTTGATTTCGCATATGAGAAGAAATATTTTGGATTTTTCTTTATTTCCTGAATTGCTTTCTGTTCTAACTGCCTTTCTTCAGTTTCATATGAGTGTTTCAATTTCCGCTCGATTTCTTCAATCTCCCTATTTAAATTATTCCTTCTTTGACGGGAAATTCGTGTCTGCATAAGCAGTTCCGTTATTTTTTTCCTGCGTTTATAGTGTCGTCTGCGTTCTCTTTCTACTTTGGATCTCTTTCTGGCTTTCCTCAAAGGAACGTGTTTCAGACAGACTTGATACGCTTCTGAAGTAAGTTTTTCTATTCCTTCTGTAGGACTTGTATTATTTAGAACAGTTCCCCATGGAATGTTTGTAAGTTCCCTGTTTATTATCTCCCAGTCTATCCTTTTATTATTAAAATTGAATTTACTGAATAGCCCCTCTCGCTTTATCAACGTTTTAGGTCTATTCTGAGTATTGATGGTCGTTTGCACTTCAATGAGTTTGTGATCTGAGTATGTGGTATCTGATATCGTAATGTCTCTGATAATGTCTTCATTGTTCGTAAAGACCAGATCTAGAATATTTTCATTTCTCGTTGGCTCCGATATCTGCTGATTGAGGGAAAATTTGTCACAGAATCTAAGTAGTTCTCTAATCTGTGGTTGGTTAGGTCCTGATAGATTTCCTGGTATAATATTATTGTTTGCTATTTTCCACCTGAGACTAGGCAAGTTGAAGTCACCTAGGAAAATAATATCAGGTATCGGGTTCTCCAAATTATCAAGGCTATTCTCTATTTTGCTTATCTGTTCTGTGAATTCCTCAGCCGTTGCATCTGGCGGTTTGTATATTAGTATAATCACTAAATTTATTTTCTCTATTTTTAATCCCAGTACTTCTACCACCTCATTTGTAACGTTTAGGAGCTCCGAGCATACAAGGTCTTCCCTAATATACAGACCCACTCCTCCATGTGACCTAATTTTCCTATCACACCTGTATAGGTTATATCCTGGAATCCAGATCTCACTGTCCAACAATTCCCCTGCATGGGTTTCTGTGAAAGCTCCAAATACTGCATTTGACTCCGTGAGGAGGCCATTTATGAACTGTACTTTGTTGTTTGTTCTTGTTTTCAGTCCTTGTATGTTGGCAAAGATGAATGAGGTTACTCTATTAGTGATAGTTTGAATGGGAGACTTTTTCGGCACGTCCATTAATCGTGGACATAATGAGTTTGTTCTGACCAGTACTGATTGTTGTAGGGCAGTTTTCTGTCGTGGTTGTAGTTCCCTTTCGGTGGGTAATTGTATCTGTAATTCTGGAATGCCAGTGGATCTGGCATCCAGTTCCATACACTCTCCATGCTGCTCCTTTTGAATTCTCTGCCGGTCTGGTATAAAAAATTTATAGAGTTTCCTCCAAATTCATTATCCTGCTTGCCACTCTTTATGTAGCGTTCCGTGCCTTTCACGTGAAAGTGTGGGCAGCTAAGGTCATAGCATTTTCTGTCCTCCAGTGAGGTTTGGCACATGTCAGGATGGAAAAACCTACATATTGATCCAAATCGACACTCACCTTTCCTAAGCATATTTAAACATTTTTTGGGATGTTGGTAACTGCATTCTAATCCTTTCTTATTACCAGCATATCTATGTCTGCATATGCCCTTTGCATAAAATTTGCATAAGTCTGTCCTTCTGTTCTGAATTGCTCTATCGAGAACCGTCGTGGTGTCTGTACCTATCGAGCTGTCAGGTACACTTTCTAGTTTAATGTCATCTACATCCAGGCCTACTGAGTCAGAGTTTGCAACTTCTCTGCATGGTATGGTAAGGACCATGATGCTGATGTGGACCTGGTATAGTGAGGACCATGATGCTGGTGGTATGGACCTGGTATGGTGAGGACCATGATGCAGGTGGTGGTGTGGACCTGGTATGGTGAGGACCATGATGCTGGTGGTGTGGATCTTGTATGGAGAGGACCATGATGCTGATGGTGGTGTGGACCTGGTATGGTGAGGACCATGATGCTGGTGGTGTGGACCTGGTATGGTGAGGACCATGATGCTGGCGGTGTGGACCTGGTATGGTGAGGACCGTGATGCTGGTGGTATGGACCTGGTATGGTGAGGACCGTGATGCTGGTGGTGTGGACCTGGTAGGGTGAGGACCATGATGCTGGTGGTGTGGACCTGGTATGGTAAGGACCATGATGCAGGTGGTGTGGACCTGGTATGGTGAGGACCATGATACTGGTGGTGTGGACCTGGTATGGTGAGGACCATGATACTGGTGGTGTGGACCTGGTATGGTGAGGACCGTGATGCTGGTGGTGGTGTGGACCTGGTATGGTGAGGACCGTGATGCTGGTGGTAGTGTGGACCTGGTATGGTGAGGACCATGATGCTGGTGGTGTGGGCCTGGTATGGTGAGGACCATGATGCTGGTGGTGAGGACCTGGTATGGTGAGGACCGTGATGCTGGTGGTGGTGTGGACCTGGTATGGTGAGGACCGTGATGCTGGTGGTGGTGTGGACCTGGTATGATGACGACCATGATGCTGATGGTGGTGTGGACCTGGTATGGTGAGGACCATGATACTGGGGGGGGTGTGGACCTGGTATGGTGAGGACCATGATGCTGATGTGGACCTGGTATGGTGAGGACCATGATGCTGGTGGTGTGGACCTGGTATGGTGAGGACCATGATGCTGTTGGTGGTGTGGACCTGGTATGGTGAGGACCATGATGCTGGTGGTGGTGGGGACCTGGTATCGTGAGGACCATGATGCTGGTGGTGGTGTGGACCTGGTTTGGTGAGGACCATGATGCTGGTGGTGGTGTGGACCTGGTATAGTGAGGACCATGATGCTGGTGGTGGTATGGACCTGGTATGGTGAGGACCGTGATGCTGGTGGTGGTGTGGACCTGGTATGGTGACGACCATGATGCTGGTGGTGATGTGGACCTAGCATGGTGAGGACCATGATGCTGGTGGTGGTGTGGACCTGGTATGGTGAGGATCGTGATGCTGGTGGTAGTGTGAACCTGGTATGGTGAGGACCATGATGGTGGTGGTGAGGACTTGGTATGGTGAGGACCATGATGGTGGTGGTGAGGACTTGGTATGGTGAGGACCATGATGCTGGTGTTGTGGAGCTGTTATGGTGAGGACCATGATGCAGGTGGTGTGGATCTTGTATGGTGAGGACCATGATGCTGGTGGTGAGGACCTTTTATGGTGAGGACCGTGATGCTGATGGTGGTGTGGACCTGGTATGGTGAGGACCATGATGCTGATGGTGGTGTGGACCTGGTATGGTGAAGACCATGATGCTGGTGGTGTGGACCTGGTATGGTAAGGACCATGATGCTGATGTGGACCTGGTATAGTGAGGACCATGATGATGGTGGTATGGACCTGGTATGGTGAGGACCATGATGCAGGTGGTGGTGTGGACCTGGTATGGTGAGGACCATGATGCTGGTGGTGTGGATCTTGTATGGAGAGGACCATGATGCTGATGGTGGTGTGGACCTGGTATTGTGAGGACCATGATGCTGGTGGTGTGGACCTGGTATGGTGAGGACCATGATGCTGGCGGTGTGGACCTAATATGGTGAGGACCGTGATGCTGGTGGTATGGACCTGGTATGGTGAGGACCGTGATGCTGGTGGTGTGGACCTGGTAGGGTGAGGACCATGATGCTGGTGGTGTGGACCTGGTATGGTGAGGACCATGATACTGGTGGTGTCGACCTGGTATGGTGAGGACCATGATACTGGTGGTGTGGACCTGGTATTGTGTGGACCGTGATGCTGGTGGTGGTGTGGGCCTGGTATGGTGAGGACCGTGATGCTGGTGGTAGTGTGGACCTGGTATGGTGAGGACCATGATGCTGGTGGTGTGGACCTGGTATGGTGAGGACCATGATGCTGGTGGTGAGGACCTAGTATGGTGAGGACCGTGATGCTGGTGGTGGTGTGGACCTGGTATGGTGAGGACCGTGATGCTGGTGGTGGTGTGGACCTGGTATGGTGAGGACCATGATGCTGGTGTTGTGGACCTTGTATGGTGAGGACCATGATGCTGGTGGTGTGGATCTTGTATGGTGAGGATCATGATGCTGGTTGTGAGGACTTGGTATGGTGAGGACCATGATGCTGGTGTTGTGGACCTGGTATGGCAAGGACCATGATGCAGGTGGTGTGGATCTTGTATGGTGAGGACCACGATGCTGGTGGTGGTGTGGACCTGGTATGGTGAGGACTGTGATGGTGGTGGTGAGGACCTGGTATGGTGAGGACCATGATGCTGGTGGTGTGGACCTGGAATGGTGAGGACCATGATGCTGGTGGTGTGGACCTGGTATTGTGGGGACCATGATGCTGGTGGTGGTGTGGACCTGATATGGTGGGGACCGTGATGCTGGTGGTGGTGTGGACCTGGTATGGTGAGGACCGTGATGCTGGTGGTGTTTACCGGGTATGGTGAGGACCGTGATGCTGGTGGTGTGGACCTGGTATGGTGAGGACCGTGATGCTGGTGGTGTGGACCTGGTATGGTGAGGATCATGATGCTGGTGGTGGTGTGGACCTGGTATGGTGAGGACCGTAATGCTAGTGGTGATGTGGACCTGGTATGGTGTGGGACCATGATGCTGGTAGTGTGGATCTGGTATGGTGAGGACCAGGACCATGATGCTGGTGGTAGTGTGGACCTGGTATGGTGAGGACCATGATGCTGGTGGTGGTATGGACCTGGTATGGTGAGGACCGTGATGCTGGTGGTGGTGTGGACCTGGTATGGTGAGGACCGTGATGCTGGTGGTGGTGTGGACCTGGCATGGTGAGGACCGTGATGCTTGTGGTGGTGTGGACCTGGTATGGTGACGACCATGATGCTGGTGGTGGTGTGGACCTGGTATGGTGACGACCATGATGCTGATGGTGGTGTGGACCTGGTATGGTGAGGATCATGATGCTGGTGGTGGTGTGGACCTGGTATGGTGAGGACCGTAATGCTAGTGGTGATGTGGACCTGGTATGGTGTGGGACCATGATGCTGGTAGTGTGGATCTGGTATGGTGAGGACCAGGACCATGATGCTGGTGGTAGTGTGGACCTGGTATGGTGAGGACCATGATGCTGGTGGTGGTATGGACCTGGTATGGTGAGGACCGTGATGCTGGTGGTGGTGTGGACCTGGTATGGTGAGGACCGTGATGCTGGTGGTGGTGTGGATCTGGCATGATGAGGACCGTGATGCTTGTGGTGGTGTGGACCTGGTATGGTGACGACCATGATGCTGGTGGTGGTGTGGACCTGGTATGGTGACGACCATGATGCTGATGGTGGTGTGGACCTGGTATGGTGAGGACCATGATGCTGGTGGGGGTGTGGACCTGGTATGGTGAGGACCATGATGCTGATGTGGACCTGGTATGGTGAGGACCATGATGCTGGTGGTGTGGACCTGGTATGGTGAGGACCATGATGCTGTTGGTGGTGTGGACCTGGTATGGTGAGGACCATGATGCTGGTGGTGGTGGGGCCCTGGTATCGTGAGGACCATGATGCTGGTGGTGGTGTGGACCTGGTATGGTGAGGACCATGATGCTGGTGGTGGTGTGGACCTGGTATGGTGAGGACCATGATGCTGGTGGTGGTATGGACCTGGTATGGTGAGGACCGTAATGCTGGTGGTGGTGTGGACCTGTTATGGTGACGACCATGATGCTGGTGGTGATGTGGACCTAGCATGGTGAGGACCATGATGCTGGTGGTTTTGTGGGCCTGGTATGGTGAGGATCGTGATGCTGGTGGTGGTGTGGACCTGGTATGGTGAGGACCATGATGCTGGTAGTGTGAACCTGGTATAGTGAGGACCATGATGGTGGTGCTGAGGACTTGGTATGGTGAGGACCATGATGCTGGTGTTGTGGACCTGTTATGGTGAGGACCATGATGCAGGTGGTGTGGATCTTGTATGGTGAGGACTATGATGCTGGTGGTGGTGTGGACCTGGTATGGTGAGGACCGTGATGCTGGTGGTGAGGACCTTTTATGGTGAGGACCGTGTTGCTGATGGTGGTGTGGACCTGGTATGGTGAGGGCCATGATGCTGATGGTGGTGTGGACCTGGTATGGTGAGGACCATGATGCTGGTGGTGTGGACCTGGTATGGTAAGGACCATGATGCTGATGTGGACCATGATGCTGGTGGTATGGACCTGGTATGGTGAGGACCATGATGCTGGTGGTGGTGTGGACCTGGTATGGTGAGGACCATGATGCTGGTGGTGTAGATCTTGTATGGAGAGGACTATGATGCTGATGGTGGTGTGGACCTGGTATGGTGAGGACCATGATGCTGGTGGTGTGGACCTGGTATGGTGAGGACCATGATGCTAGCGGTGTGGACCTGGTATGGTGAGGACCGTGATGCTGGTGGTATGGACCTGGTATGGTGAGGACCGTGATGCTGATGGTGTGGACCTGGTAGGGTGAGGACCATGATGCTGGTGGTGTGGACCTGGTATGGTAAGGACCATGATGCAGGTGGTGTGGACCTGGTATGGTGAGGACCATGATACTGGTGGTGTGGACCAGGTATGGTGAGGACCATGATACTGGTGATGTGGACCTGGTATGGTGAGGACCGTGATGCTGGTGCTGGTGTGGACCTGGTATGGTGAGGACCGTGATGCTGGTGGTAGTGTGGACCTGGTATGGTGAGGACCATGATGCTGGTGGTGTGGACCTGGTATGGTGAGGACCATGATGCTGGTGGTGAGGACCTGGTATGGTGAGGACCGTGATGCTGGTGGTGGTGTGGACCTGGTATGGTGAGGACCATGATGCTGGTGTTGTGGACCTTGTATGGTGAGGACCATGATGCTGGTGGTGTGGATCTTGTATGGTGAGGATCATGATGCTGGTGGTGAGGACTTGGTATGGTGAGGACCATGATGCTGGTGTTGTGGACCTGGTATGGTGAGGACCACGATGCTAGTGGTGGTGTGGACCTGGTATGGTGAGGACCGTGATGGTGGTGGTGAGGACCTGGTATGGTGAGGACCATGATGCTGGTGGTGTGGACCTGGTATGGTGAGGACCATGATGCTGGTGGTGAGGACCTGGTATGGTGACGACCATGATGCTGGTGGTGGTGTGGACCTGGTATGGTGACGACCATGATGCTGGTGGTGGTGTGGACCTGGTATGGTAACGACCATGATGCTGGTGGTGTGGACCTGGTATGGTGAGGACCATGATGCTGGTTGTGGTGTGGACCTGGTATGGTGAGGACCATGATGCTGGTGGGGGTGTGGACCTGGTATGTTGAGGACCATGATGCTGATGTGGACCTGGTATGGTGAGGACCATGATGCTTGTTGGTGTGGACCTGGTATGGTGAGGACCATGATGCTGGTGGTGGTGGGGACCTGGTATCGTGAGGACCATGATGCTGGTGGTGGTGTGGACCTGGTATGGTGAGGACCATGATGCTGGTGGTGGTGTGGACCTGGTATGGTGAGGACCATGATGCTGGTGGTGGTATGGACCTGGTATGGTGAGGACCGTGATGCTGGTGGTGGTGTGGACCTGTTATGGTGACGACCATGATGCTGGTGGTGATGTGGACCTAGCATGGTGAGGACCAAGATGCTGGTGGTTTTATGGGCCTGGTATGGTGAGGATCGTGATGCTGGTGGTGGTGTGGACCTGGTATGGTGAGGACCATGATGCTGGTAGTGTGAACCAGGTATAGTGAGGACCATGATGGTGGTGGTGAGGACTTGGTATGGTGAGGACCATGATGCTGGTGTTGTGGACCTGTTATGGTGAGGACCATGATGCAGGTGGTGTGGATCTTGTATGGTGAGGACCATGATGCTGGTGGTGGTGTGGACCTGGTATGGTGAGGACCGTGATGCTGGTGGTGAGGACCTTTTATGGTGAGGACCGTGTTGCTGATGGTGGTGTGGACCTGGTATGGTGAGGGCCATGATGCTGATGGTGGTGTGGACCTGGTATGGTGAGGACCATGATGCTGGTGGTGTGGACCTGGTATGGTAAGGACCATGATGCTGATGTGGACCTGGTATGGTGAGGACCATGATGCTGGTGGTATGGACCTGGTATGGTGAGGACCATGATGCTGGTGGTGGTGTGGACCTGGTATGGTGAGGACCATGATGCTGGTGGTGTGGATCTTGTATGGAGAGGACCATGATGCTGATGGTGGTGTGGACCTGGTATGGTGAGGACCATGATGCTGGTGGTGTGGACCTGGTATGGTGAGGACCATGATGCTGGCGGTGTGGACCTGGTATGGTGAGGACCGTGATGCTGGTGGTATGGACCTTGTATGGTGAGGACCGTGATGCTGATGGTGTGGACCTGGTAGGGTGAGGACCATGATGATGGTGGTGTGGACCTGGTATGGTAAGGATCATGATGCAAGTGGTGAGGACCTGGTATGGTGAGGACCATGATACTGGTGGTGTGGACCTGGTATGGTGGGGACCATGATACTGGTGATGTGGACCTGGTATGGTGAGGACCGTGATGCTGGTGGTGATGTGGACCTGGTATGGTGAGGACCGTGATGCTGGTGGTAGTGTGGACCTGGTATGGTGACGACCATGATGCTGGTGGTGTGGACCTGGTATGGTGAGGACTATGATGCTGGTGGTAAGGACCTGGTATGGTGAGGACCATGATGCTGGTGTTGTGGACCTTGTATGGTGAGGACCATGATGCTGGTGGTGTGGATCTTGTATGGTGAGGATCATGATGCTGGTGGTGAGGACTTGGTATAGTGAGGACCATGATGCTGGTGTTGTGGACCTGGTATGGCAAGGACCATGATGCAGGTGGTGTGGATCTTGTATGGTGAGGATCATGATGCTGGTGGTGAGGACTTGGTATGGTGAGGACCATGATGCTGGTGTTGTGGACCTGGTATGGTGAGGACCACGATGCTGGTGGTGATGTGGACCTGGTATGGTGAGGACCGAGATGGTGGTGGTGAGGACCTGGTATGGTAAGGACCATGATGCTGGTGGTGTGGACCTGGTATGGTGAGGACCATGATGCTGGGGGTGAGGACCTGGTATGGTGACGACCATGATGCTGGTGGTGGTGTGGACCTGGTATGGTGACGACCATGATGCTGGTGGTGGTGTGGACCTGGTATGGTGAGGACCATGATGCTGGTGGTGTGGACCTGGTATGGTGAGGACCATGATGCTGGTTGTGGTGTGGACCTGGTATGGTGAGGACCATGATGCTGGTGGGGGTGTGGACCTGGTATGGTGAGGACCATGATGCTGATGTGGACCTGGTATGGTGAGGACCATGATGCTGGTGGTGTGGACCTGGTATGGTGAGGACCATGATGCTGTTGGTGGTGTGGACCTGGTATGGTGAGGACAATGATGCTGGTGGTGGTGGGGACCTGGTATCGTGAGGACCATGATGCTGGTGGTGGTGTGGACCTGGTATGGTGATGACCATGATGCTGGTGGTGGTGTGGACCTGGTATGGTGAGGACCATGATGCTGGTGGTGGTATGGACCTGGTATGGTGAGGACCATGATGCTGGTGGTGGTGTGGACCTGGTATGGTGACGACCATGATGCTGGTGGTGATGTGGACCTAGCATGGTGAGGACCATGATGCTGGTGGTGGTGTGGACCTGGTATGGTGAGGATCGTGATGCTGGTGGGGGTGTGGACCTGGTATGGTGAGGACCATGATGCTGGTAGTGTGAACCTGGTATGGTGAGGACCATGATGGTGGTGGTGAGGACTTGGTATGGTGAGGACCATGATGCTGGTGTTGTGGAGCTGTTATGGTGAGGACCATGATGCAGGTGGTGTGGATCTTGTATGGTGAGGACCATGATTCTGGTGGTGGTGTGGACCTGGTATGGTGAGGACCGTGATGCTGGTGGTGAGGACCTTTTATGGTGAGGACCGTGATGCTGATGGTGGTGTGGACCTGGTATGGTGAGGACCATGATGCTGATGGTGGTGTGGACCTGGTATGGTGAGGACCATGATGCTGGTGGTGTGGACCTGGTATGGTAAGGACCATGATGCTGATGTCGACCTGGTATAGTGAGGACCATGATGCTGGTGGTATGGACCTGGTATGGTGAGGACCATGATGCAGGTGGTGGTGTGGACCTGGTATGGTGAGGACCATGATGCTGGTGGTGTGCATCTTTTATGGAGAGGACCATGATGCTGATGGTGGTGTGGACCTGGTATGGTGAGGACCATGATGCTGGAGGTGTGGACCTGGTATGGTGAGGACCATGATGCTGGCGGTGTGGACCTGGTATGGTGAGGACCGTGATGCTGGTGGTATGGACCTGGTATGGTGAGGACCGTGATGCTGGTGGTGTGGACCTGGTAGGGTGAGGACCATGATGCTGGTGGTGTGGACCTGGTATGGTAAGGACCATGATGCAGTTGGGGTGGACCTGGTATGGTGAGGACCATGATACCGGTGGTGTGGACCTGGTATGGTGAGGACCATGATACTGGTGGTGTGGACCTGGTATGGTGAGGACCGTGATGCTGGTGGTGGTGTGGACCTGGTATGATGAGGACCGTGATGCTGGTGGTAGTGTGGACCTGGTATGGTGAGGACCATGATGCTGGTGGTGTGGACCTAGTATTGTGAGGACCATGATGCTGGTGGTGAGGACCTGGTATGGTGAGGACCGTGATGCTGGTGGTGGTGTGGACCTGGTATGGTGAGGACCGTGATGCTGGTGGTGGTGAGGACCTGGTATGGTGAGGACCATGATGCTGGTGTTGTGGACCTTGTATGGTGAGGACCATGATGCTGGTGGTGTGGATCTTGTATGGTGAGGATCATGATGCTGGTTGTGAGGACTTGGTATGGTGAGGACCATGATGCTGGTGTTGTGGACCTGGTATGGTTAGGACCATGATGCAGGTGGTGTGGATCTTGTATGGTGAGGACCACGATGCTGGTGGTGGTGTGGACCTGGTATGGTGAGGACCGTGATGGTGGTGGTGAGGACCTGGTATGGTGAGGACCATGATGCTGGTGGTGTGGACCTGGTATGGTGAGGACCATGATGCTGGTGGTGTGGACCTGGTATTGTGGGGACCATGATGCTGGTGGTGGTGAGGACCTGATATGGTGGGGACCGTGATGCTGGTGGTGGTGTGGACCTGGTATGGTGAGGACCGTGTTGCTGGTGGTGTTTACCGGGTATGGTGAGGACCGTGATGCTGGTGGTGTGGACCTGTTATGGTGAGGACCGTGATGTTGGTGGTGTGGACCTGGTATGGTGAGGATCATGATGCTGGTGGTGGTGTGGACCTGGTATGGTGAGGACCGTAATGCTAGTGATAATGTGGACCTGGTATGGTGTGGGACCATGATGCTGGTAGTGTGGACCTGGTATGGTGAGGACCAGGACCATGATGCTGGTGGTGGTGTGGACCTGGTATGGTGAGGACCATAATGCTTGTGGTGTGGACCTGGTATTGTGAGGACCATGATGCTGGTGGTGGTGTGGACCTGGTATGGTGAGGACCATGAGGCTGGTGGTGTGGACCTGGAATGGTGAGGACCATGGTGCTGGTGGTATGGACCTGGTATGGTGAGCACCATGATGCTGGTGGTATGGACCTGGTATGGTGAGGACCATGATGCTGGTGGCGGTGTGGACCTGGTATGGTGAAGACCATGATGCTGGTGGTGTGGACCTGGTATGGTGAGGAACCTGGTGCTGGTGGTGTGGACCTGGTATGGTGAGGACCATGATGCTGGTGGTGTGGACCTGGTATGGTGTAGGACAATGGTGCTGGTGGTGGCGTGGACCTGGTATAGTGAGGACCGTGATGCTGGTGGTGTGGACCTGGTATGGTGAGGACCATGATGCTGGTGGTGTGGACCTGGTATGGCGAGGACCATGATGCTGGTGGTGTGGACCTGGTATGGTGAGGACCGTGATGCTGGTGGTGTTGTGGACCTGGTATGGTGAGGACCATGATGCTGGTGTTGTAGACCTTGTATGGTGAGGCCCATGATGCTGTTGGTGTGGATCTTGTATGGTGAGGATCATGATGCTGGCGGTGAGGACTTGGTATGGTGAGGACCATGATGCTGGTGTTGTGGACCTGGTATGGTAAGGACCATGATGCAGGTGGTGTGGATCTTGTATGGTGAGGACCACGATGCTGGTGGTGGTGTGGACCTGGTATAGTGAGGACCGTGATGGTGGTGGTGAGGACCTGGTATGGTGAGGACCATGATGCTGGTGGTGTGGACCTGGTATGGTGAGGACCATGATGCTGGTGGTGAGGACCTGGTATGGTGACGACCATGATGCTGGTGGTGGTGTGGACCTGGTATGGTGACGACCATGATGCTGGTGGTGGTGTGGACCTGGTATGGTGAGGACCATGATGCTGGTGGTGTGGACCTGGTATGGTGAGGACCATGATGCTGGTGGTGGTGTGGACCTGGTATGGTGAGGACCATGATGCTGGTGGGGTGTGGACCTGGTATGGTGAGGACCATGATGCTGATGTGGACCTGGTATGGTGAGGACCATGATGTTGGTGGTGTGGACCTGGTATGGTGAGGACCATGATGTTGTTGGTGGTGTGGACCTGGTATGGTGAGGACCATGATGCTGGTGGTGGTGGGGACCTGGTATCGTGAGGACGATGATGCTGGTGGTGGTGTGGACCTGGTATAGTGAGGACCATGATGCTGGTGGTGGTGTGGACCTGGTATAGTGAGGACCATGATGCTGGTGGTGGTATGGACCTGGTATGGTGAGGACCGTGATGCTGGTGGTGGTGTGGACCTGGTATGGTGACGACCATGATGCTGGTGGTGATGTGGACCTAGCATGGTGAGGACCATGATGCTGGTGGTGGTGTGGACCTGGAATGCTGAGGATCGTGATGCTGGTGGTGGTGTGGACCTGGTATGGGGAGGACCATGATGCTGGTAGTGTGAACCTGGTATGGTGAGGACCATGATGGTGGTGGTGAGGACTTGGTATGGTGAGGACCATGATGCTGGTTTTGTGGAGCTGTTATGGTGAGGACCAAGATGCAGGTGGAGTGGATCTTGTATGGTGAGGACCATGATGCTGGTGGTGGTGTTGACCTGGTATGGTGAGGACCGTGATGCTGGTGGTGAGGACCTTTTATGGTGAGGACCGTGATGCTGATGGTGGTGTGGACCTGGTATGGTGAGGACCATGATGCTGATGGTGGTGTGGACCTGGTATGGTGAGGACCATGATGCTGGTGGTGTGGATCTTGTATGGTGAGGATCATGATACTGGTTGTGAGGACTTGGTATGGTGAGGACCATGATGCTGGTGTTGTGGACCTGGTATGGTTAGGACCATGATGCAGGTGGTGTGGATCTTGTATGGTGAGGACCACGATGCTGGTGGTGGTGTGGACCTGGTATGGTGAGGACCGTGATGGTGGTGGTGAGGACCTGGTATGGTGAAGACCATGATGCTGGTGGTGTGGACCTGGTATGGTGAGGACCATGATGCTGGTGGTGTGGACCTGGTATTGTGGGGACCATGATGCTGGTGGTGGTGAGGACCTGATATGGTGGGGACCGTGATGCTGGTGGTGGTGTGGACCTGGTATGGTGAGGACCGTGATGCTGGTGGTGTTTACCGGGTATGGTGAGGACCGTGATGCTGGTGGTGTGGACCTGGTATGGTGAGGACCGTGATGCTGGTGGTGTGGACCTGGTATGGTGAGGATCATGATGCTGGTGGTGGTGTGGACCTGGTATGGTGAGGACCGTAATGCTAGTGGTAATGTGGACCTGGTATGGTGTGGGACCATGATGCTGGTAGTGTGGACCTGGTATGGTGAGGACCAGGACCATGATGCTGGTGGTGGTGTGGACCTGGTATGGTGAGGACCATAATGCTTGTGGTGTGGACCTGGTATTGTGAGGACCATGATGCTGGTGGTGGTGTGGACCTGGTATGGTGAGGACCATGGTGCTGGTGGTATGGACCTGGTATGGTGAGCACCATGATGCTGGTGGTATGGACCTGGTATGGTGAGGACCATGATGCTGGTGGCGGTGTGGACCTGGTATGGTGAAGACCATGATGCTGGTGGTGTGGACCTGGTATGGTGAGGAACGTGGTGCTGGTGGTGTGGACCTGGTATGGTGAGGACCATGATGCTGGTGGTGTGGACCTGGTATGGTGTGGACAATGGTGCTGGTGGTGGCGTGGACCTGGTATAGTGAGGACCGTGATGCTGGTGGTGTGGACCTGGTATGGTGAGGACCATGATGCTGGTGGTGTGGACCTGGTATGGCGAGGACCATGATGCTGGTGGTGTGGACCTGGAATGGTGAGGACCGTGATGCTGGTGGTGTTGTGGACCTGGTATGGTGAGGACCATGATGCTGGTGTTGTAGACCTTGTATGGTGAGGCCCATGGTGCTGGTGGTGTGGATCTTGTATGGTGAGGATCATGATGCTGGCGGTGAGGACTTGGTATGGTGAGGACCATGATGCTGGTGTTGTGGACCTGGTATGGTAAGGACCATGATGCAGGTGGTGTGGATCTTGTATATTGAGGACCACGATGCTGGTGGTGGTGTGGACCTGGTATGGTGAGGACCGTGATGGTGGTGGTGAGGAACTGGTATGGTGAGGACCATGATGCTGGTGGTGTGGACCTGGTATGGTGAGGACCATGATGCTGGTGGTGAGGACCTGGTATGGTGACGACCATGATGCTGGTGGTGGTGTGGACCTGGTATGGTGACGACCATGATGCTGGTGGTGGTGTGGACCTGGTATGGTGAGGACCATGATGCTGGTGGTGTGGACCTGGTATGGTGAGGACCATGATGCTGGTGGTGGTGTGAACCTGGTATGGTGAGGACCATGATGCTGGTGGGGGTGTGGACCTGGTATGGTGAGGACCATGATGCTGATGTGGACCTGGTATGGTGAGGACCATGATGCTGGTGGTGTGGACCTGGTATGGTGAGGACCATGATGCTGTTGGTGGTGTGGACCTGGTATGGTGAGGACCATGATGCTGGTGGTGGTGGGGACCTGGTATCGTGAGGACCATGATGCTGGTGGTGGTGTGGACCTGGTATGGTGAGGACCATGATGCTGGTGGTGGTGTGGACCTGGTATAGCGAGGACCATGATGCTGGTGTTGGTATGGACCTGGTATGGTGAGGACCGTGATGCTGGTGGTGGTGTGGACCTGGTATGGTGACGACCATGATGCTGGTGGTGATGTGGACCTAGCATGGTGAGGACCATGATGCTGGTGGTGGTGTGGACCTGGTATGCTGAGGATCGTGATGCTGGTGGTGGTGTGGACCTGGTATGGGGAGGACCATGATGCTGGTAGTGTGAACCTGGTATGGTGAGGACCATGATGGTGGTGGTGAGGACTTGGTGTGGTGAGGACCATGATGCTGGTGTTGTGGAGCTGTTATGGTGAGGACCAAGATGCAGGTGGAGTGGATCTTGTATGGTGAGGACCATGATGCTGGTGGTGGTGTGGACCTGGTATGGTGAGGACCGTGATTCTGGTGGTGGGGACCTTTTATGGTGAGGACCGTGATGCTGATGGTGGTGTGGACCTGGTATGGTGAGGACCATGATGCTGATGGTGGTGTGGACCTGGTATGGTGAGGACCATGATGCTGGTGATGTGGACCTGGTATGGTAAGGACCATGATGCAGGTGGTGGTGTGGACCTGGTATGGTGAGGACCATGATGCTGGTGGTGTGGATCTTGTATGGAGAGGACCATGATGCTGATGGTGGTGTGGACCTGGTATGGTGAGGACCATGATGCTGGTGGTGTGGACCTGGTATGGTGAGGACCATGATGCTGGCGGTGTGGACCTGGTATGGTGAGGACCGTGATGCTGGTGGTATGGACCTGGTATGGTGAGGACCGTGATGCTGGTGGTGTGGACCTGGTAGGGTGAGGACCATGATGCTGGTGGTGTGGACCTGGTATGGTAAGGACCATGATGCAGGTGGTGTGGACCTGGTATGGTGAGGACCATGATACTGGTGGTGTGGACCTGGTATGGTGAGGACCATGATACTGGTGGTGTGGACCTGGTATGGTGAGGACCGTGATGCTGGTGGTGGTGTGGACCTGGTATGGTGAGGACCGTGATGCTGGTGGTAGTGTGGACCTGGTATGGTGAGGACCATGATGCTGGTGGTGTGGGCCTGGTATGGTGAGGACAATGATGCTGGTGGTGAGGACCTGGTATGGTGAGGACCGTGATGCTGGTGGTGGTGTGGACCTGGTATGGTGACGACCATGATGCTGATGGTGGTGTGGACCTGGTATGGTGAGGACCATGATGCTGGGGGGGGTGTGGACCTGGTATGGTGAGGACCATGATGCTGATGTGGACCTGGTATGGTGAGGACCATGATGCTGGTGGTGTGGACCTGGTATGGTGAGGACCATGATGCTGTTGGTGGTGTGGACCTGGTATGGTGAGGACCATGATGCTGGTGGTGGTGGGGACCTGGTATCGTGAGGACCATGATGCTGGTGGTGGTGTGGACCTGGTATGGTGAGGACCATGATGCTGGTGGTGGTGTGGACCTGGTATAGTGAGGGCCATGATGCTGGTGGTGGTGTGGACCTGGTATGGTGACGACCATGATGCTGGTGGTGATGTGGACCTAGCATGGTGAGGACCATGATGCTGGTGGTGGTGTGGACCTGGTATGGTGAGGATCGTGATGCTGGTGGTAGTGTGAACCTGGTATGGTGAGGACCATGATGGTGGTGGTGAGGACTTGGTATGGTGAGGACCATGATGGTGGTGGTGAGGACTTGGTATGGTGAGGACCATGATGCTGGTGTTGTGGAGCTGTTATGGTGAGGACCATGATGCAGGTGGTGTGGATCTTGTATGGTGAGGACCATGATGCTGGTGGTGAGGACCTTTTATGGTGAGGACCGTGATGCTGATGGTGGTGTGGACCTGGTATGGTGAGGACCATGATGCTGATGGTGGTGTGGACCTGGTATGGTGAGGACCATGATGCTGGTGGTGTGGACCTGGTATGGTAAGGACCATGATGCTGATGTGGACCTGGTATAGTGAGGACCATGATGATGGTGGTATGGACCTGGTATGGTGAGGACCATGATGCAGGTGGTGGTGTGGACCTGGTATTATGAGGACCATGATGCTGGTGGTGTGGATCTTGTATGGAGAGGACCATGATGCTGATGGTGGTGTGGACCTGGTATGGTGAGGACCATGATGCTGGTGGTGTGGACCTGGTATGGTGAGGACCATGATGCTGGCGGTGTGGACCTAATATGGTGAGGACCGTGATGCTGGTGGTATGGACCTGGTATGGTGAGGACCGTGATGCTGGTGGTGTGGACCTGGTAGGGTGAGGACCATGATGCTGGTGGTGTGGACCTGGTATGGTAAGGACCATGATGCAGGTGGTGTGGACCTGGTATGGTGAGGACCATGATACTGGTGGTGTGGACCTGGTATGGTGAGGACCATGATACTGGTGGTGTGGACCTGGTATGGTGAGGACCGTGATGCTGGTGGTGGTGTGGGCCTGGTATGGTGAGGACCGTGATGCTGGTGGTAGTGTGGACCTGGTATGGTGAGGACCATGATGCTGGTGGTGTGGACCTGGTATGGTGAGGACCATGATGCTGGTGGTGAGGACCTGGTATGGTGAGGACCGTGATGCTGGTGGTGGTGTGGACCTGGTATGGTGAGGACCGTGATGCTGGTGGTGGTGTGGACCTGGTATGGTGAGGACCATGATGCTGGTGTTGTGGACCTTGTATGGTGAGGACCATGATGCTGGTGGTGTGGATCTTGTATGGTGAGGATCATGATGCTGGTTGTGAGGACTTGGTATGGTGAGGACCATGATGCTGGTGTTGTGGACCTGGTATGGTAAGGACCATGATGCATGTGGTGTGGATCTTGTATGGTGAGGACCACGATGTTGGTGGTGGTGTGGACCTGGTATGGTGAGGACTGTGATGGTGGTGGTGAGGACCTGGTATGGTGAGGACCATGATGCTGGTGGTGTGGACCTGGAATGGTGAGGACCATGATGCTGGTGGTGTGGACCTGGTATTGTGGGGACCATGATGCTGGTGGTGGTGTGGACCTGATATGGTGGGGACCGTGATGCTGGTGGTGGTGTGGACCTGGTATGGTGAGGACCGTGATGCTGGTGGTGTTTACCGGGTATGGTGAGGACCGTGATGCTGGTGGTGTGGACCTGGTATGGTGAGGACCGTGATGCTGGTGGTGTGGACCTGGTATGGTGAGGATCATGATGCTGGTGGTGGTGTGGACCTGGTATGGTGAGGACCGTAATGCTAGTGGTGATGTGGACCTGGTATGGTGTGGGACCATGATGCTGGTAGTGTGGATCTGGTATGGTGAGGACCAGGACCATGATGCTGGTGGTGGTGTGGACCTGGTATGGTGAGGACCATGATGCTTGTGGTGGTATGGACCTGGTATGGTGAGGACCGTGATGCTGGTGGTGGTGTGGACCTGGTATGGTGAGGACCGTGATGCTGGTGGTGGTGTGGACCTGGCATGGTGAGGACCGTGATGCTTGTGGTGGTGTGGACCTGGTATGGTGACGACCATGATGCTGGTGGTGGTGTGGACCTGGTATGGTGACGACCATGATGCTGATGGTGGTGTGGACCTGGTATGGTGAGGACCATGATGCTGGTGGGGGTGTGGACCTGGTATGGTGAGGACCATGATGCTGATGTGGACCTGGTATGGTGAGGACCATGATGCTGGTGGTGTGGACCTGGTATGGTGAGGACCATGATGCTGCTGGTGGTGTGGACCTGGTATGGTGAGGACCATGATGCTGGTGGTGGTGGGGCCCTGGTATCGTGAGGACCATGATGCTGGTGGTGGTGTGGACCTGGTATGGTGAGGACCATGATGCTGGTGGTGGTGTGGACCTGGTATGGTGAGGACCATGATGCTGGTGGTGGTATGGACCTGGTATGGTGAGGACCGTAATGCTGGTGGTGGTGTGGACCTGTTATGGTGACAACCATGATGCTGGTGGTGATGTGGATCTAGCATGGTGAGGACCATGATGCTGGTGGTTTTGTGGGCCTGGTATGGTGAGGATCGTGATGCTGGTGGTGGTGTGGACCTGGTATGGTGAGGACCATGATGTTGGTAGTGTGAACCTGGTATAGTGAGGACCATGATGGTGGTGGTGAGGACTTGGTATGGTGAGGACCATGATGCTGGTGTTGTGGACCTGTTATGGTGAGGACCATGATGCAGGTGGTGTGGATCTTGTATGGTGAGGACCATGATGCTGGTGGTGGTGAGGACCTGGTATGGTGAGGGCCATGATGCTGATGGTGGTGTGGACCTGGTATGGTGAGGACCATGATGCTGGTGGTGTGGACCTGGTATGGTAAGGACCATGATGCTGATGTGGACCTGGTATGTTGAGGACCATGATGCTGGTGGTATGGACCTGGTATGGTGAGGACCATGATGCTGGTGGTGGTGTGGACCTGGTATGGTGAGGACCATGATGCTGGTGGTGTAGATCTTGTATGGAGAGGACCATGATGCTGATGGTGGTGTGGACCTGGTATGGTGAGGACCATGATGCTGGTGGTGTGGACCTGGTATGGTGAGGACCATGATGCTGGCGTTTTGGACCTGGTATGGTGAGGACCGTGATGCTGGTGGTATGGGCCTGGTATGGTGAGGACCGTGATGCTGATGGTGTGGACCTGGTAGGGTGAGGACCATGATGCTGGTGGTGTGGACCTGGTATGGTAAGGACCATGATGCAGGTGGTGTGGACCTGGTATGGTGAGGACCATGATACTGGTGGTGTGGACCAGGTATGGTGAGGACCATGATACTGGTGATGTGGACCTGGTATGGTGAGGACCGTGATGCTGGTGCTGGTGTGGACCTGGTATGGTGAGGACCGTGGTGCTGTTGGTAGTGTGGACCTGGTATGGTGAGGACCATGATGCTGGTGGTGTGGACCTGGTATGGTGAGGACCATGATGCTGGTGGTGAGGACCTGGTATGGTGAGGACCGTGATGCTGGTGGTGGTGTGGACCTGGTATGGTGAGGACCATGATGCTGGTGTTGTGGACCTTGTATGGTGAGGACCATGATGCTGGTGGTGTGGATCTTGTATGGTGAGGATCATGATGCTGGTGGTGAGGACTTGGTATGGTGAGGACCATGATGCTGGTGTTGTGGACCTGGTATGGTAAGGACCATGATGCAGTTGGTGTGGATCTTGTATGGTGAGGACCATGATGCTGGTGTTGTGGACCTGGTATGGTGAGGAC
The DNA here is from genome assembly GCF_040958095.1 of Procambarus clarkii. Lineage (NCBI taxonomy): Eukaryota > Metazoa > Arthropoda > Malacostraca > Decapoda > Cambaridae > Procambarus > Procambarus clarkii. The sequence continues at coordinate 26,972,313 of NC_091194.1, forward strand.
CACGATGCTAGTGGTGGTGTGGACCTGGTATGGTGAGGACCGTGATGGTGGTGGTGAGGACCTGGTATGGTGAGGACCATGATGCTGGTGGTGTGGACCGGGTATGGTGAGGACCATGATGCTGGTGGTGAGGACCTGGTATGGTGACGACCATGATGCTGGTGGTGGTGTGGACCTGGTATGGTGACGACCTTGATGCTGGTGGTGGTGTGGACCTGGTATGGTGACGACCATGATGCTGGTGGTGTGGACCTGGTATGGTGAGGACCATGATGCTGGTTGTGGTGTGGACCTGGTATGGTGAGGACCATGATGCTGGTGGGGGTGTGGACCTGGTATGGTGAGGACTGTGATGGTGGTGGTGAGGACCTGGTATGGTGAGGACCATGATGCTGGTGGTGTGGACCTGGAATGGTGAGGACCATGATGCTGGTGGTGTGGACCTGGTATTGTGGGGACCATGATGCTGGTGGTGGTGTGGACCTGATATGGTGGGGACCGTGATGCTGGTGGTGGTGTGGACCTGGTATGGTGAGGACCGTGATGCTGGTGGTGTTTACCGGGTATGGTGAGGACCGTGATGCTGGTGGTGTGGACCTGGTATGGTGAGGACCGTGATGCTGGTGGTGTGGACCTGGTATGGTGAGGATCATGATGCTGGTGGTGGTGTGGACCTGGTATGGTGAGGACCGTAATGCTAGTGGTGATGTGGACCTGGTATGGTGTGGGACCATGATGCTGGTAGTGTGGATCTGGTATGGTGAGGACCAGGACCATGATGCTGGTGGTGGTGTGGACCTGGTATGGTGAGGACCATGATGCTGGTGGTGGTATGGACCTGGTATGGTGAGGACCGTGATGCTGGTGGTGGTGTGGACCTGGTATGGTGAGGACCGTGATGCTGGTGGTGGTGTGGACCTGGCATGGTGAGGACCGTGATGCTTGTGGTGGTGTGGACCTGGTATGGTGACGACCATGATGCTGGTGGTGGAGTGGACCTGGTATGGTGACGACCATGATGCTGATGGTGGTGTGGACCTGGTATGGTGAGGACCATGATGCTGGTGGGGGTGTGGACCTGGTATGGTGAGGACCATGATGCTGATGTGGACCTGGTATGGTGAGGACCATGATGCTGGTGGTGTGGACCTGGTATGGTGAGGACCATGATGCTGTTGGTGGTGTGGACCTGGTATGGTGAGGACCATGATGCTGGTGGTGGTGGGGCCCTGGTATCGTGAGGACCATGATGCTGGTGGTGGTGTGGACCTGGTATGGTGAGGACCATGATGCTGGTGGTGGTGTGGACCTGGTATGGTGAGGACCATGATGCTGGTGGTGGTATGGACCTGGTATGGTGAGGACCGTAATGCTGGTGGTGGTGTGGACCTGTTATGGTGACGACCATGATGCTGGTGGTGATGTGGACCTAGCATGGTGAGGACCATGATGCTGGTGGTTTTGTGGGCCTGGTATGGTGAGGATCGTGATGCTGGTGGTGGTGTGGACCTGGTATGGTGAGGACCATGATGCTGGTAGTGTGAACCTGGTATAGTGAGGACCATGATGGTGGTGGTGAGGACTTGGTATGGTGAGGACCATGATGCTGGTGTTGTGGACCTGTTATGGTGAGGACCATGATGCAGGTGGTGTGGATCTTGTATGGTGAGGACCATGATGCTGGTGGTGGTGTGGACCTGGTATGGTGAGGACCGTGATGCTGGTGGTGAGGACCTTTTATGGTGAGGACCGTGTTGCTGATGGTGGTGTGGACCTGGTATGGTGAGGGCCATGATGCTGATGGTGGTGTGGACCTGGTATGGTGAGGACCATGATGCTGGTGGTGTGGACCTGGTATGGTAAGGACCATGATGCTGATGTGGACCTGGTATGGTGAGGACCATGATGCTGGTGGTATGGACCTGGTATGGTGAGGACCATGATGCTGGTGGTGGTGTGGACCTGGTATGGTGAGGACCATGATGCTGGTGGTGGTGTGGACCTGGTATGGTGAGGACCATGATGCTGGTGGTGTGGACCTGGTATGGTGAGGACCATGATGCTGGCGGTGTGGACCTGGTATGGTGAGGACCGTGATGCTGGTGGTATGGACCTGGTATGGTGAGGACCGTGATGCTGATGGTGTGGACCTGGTAGGGTGAGGACCATGATGCTGGTGGTGTGGACCTGGTATGGTAAGGACCATGATGCAGGTGGTGTGGACCTGGTATGGTGAGGACCGTGATGCTGGTGGTGGTGTGGACCTGGTATGGTGAGGACCGTGATGCTGGTGGTGGTGAGGACCTGGTATGGTGAGGACCATGATGCTGGTGTTGTGGACCTTGTATGGTGAGGACCATGATGCTGGTGGTGTGGATCTTGTATGGTGAGGATCATGATGCTGGTTGTGAGGACTTGGTATGGTGAGGACCATGATGCTGGTGTTGTGGACCTGGTATGGTTAGGACCATGATGCAGGTGGTGTGGATCTTGTATGGTGAGGACCACGATGCTGGTGGTGGTGTGGACCTGGTATGGTGAGGACCGTGATGGTGGTGGTGAGGACCTGGTATGGTGAGGACCATGATGCTGGTGGTGTGGACCTGGTATGGTGAGGACCATGATGCTGGTGGTGTGGACCTGGTATTGTGGGGACCATGATGCTGGTGGTGGTGAGGACCTGATATGGTGGGGACCGTGATGCTGGTGGTGGTGTGGACCTGGTATGGTGAGGACCGTGTTGCTGGTGGTGTTTACCGGGTATGGTGAGGACCGTGATGCTGGTGGTGTGGACCTGTTATGGTGAGGACCGTGATGTTGGTGGTGTGGACCTGGTATGGTGAGGATCATGATGCTGGTGGTGGTGTGGACCTGGTATGGTGAGGACCGTAATGCTAGTGATAATGTGGACCTGGTATGGTGTGGGACCATGATGCTGGTAGTGTGGACCTGGTATGGTGAGGACCAGGACCATGATGCTGGTGGTGGTGTGGACCTGGTATGGTGAGGACCATAATGCTTGTGGTGTGGACCTGGTATTGTGAGGACCATGATGCTGGTGGTGGTGTGGACCTGGTATGGTGAGGACCATGAGGCTGGTGGTGTGGACCTGGAATGGTGAGGACCATGGTGCTGGTGGTATGGACCTGGTATGGTGAGCACCATGATGCTGGTGGTATGGACCTGGTATGGTGAGGACCATGATGCTGGTGGCGGTGTGGACCTGGTATGGTGAAGACCATGATGCTGGTGGTGTGGACCTGGTATGGTGAGGAACCTGGTGCTGGTGGTGTGGACCTGGTATGGTGAGGACCATGATGCTGGTGGTGTGGACCTGGTATGGTGTGGACAATGGTGCTGGTGGTGGCGTGGACCTGGTATAGTGAGGACCGTGATGCTGGTGGTGTGGACCTGGTATGGTGAGGACCATGATGCTGGTGGTGTGGACCTGGTATGGCGAGGACCATGATGCTGGTGGTGTGGACCTGGTATGGTGAGGACCGTGATGCTGGTGGTGTTGTGGACCTGGTATGGTGAGGACCATGATGCTGGTGTTGTAGACCTTGTATGGTGAGGCCCATGATGCTGTTGGTGTGGATCTTGTATGGTGAGGATCATGATGCTGGCGGTGAGGACTTGGTATGGTGAGGACCATGATGCTGGTGTTGTGGACCTGGTATGGTAAGGACCATGATGCAGGTGGTGTGGATCTTGTATGGTGAGGACCACGATGCTGGTGGTGGTGTGGACCTGGTATAGTGAGGACCGTGATGGTGGTGGTGAGGACCTGGTATGGTGAGGACCATGATGCTGGTGGTGTGGACCTGGTATGGTGAGGACCATGATGCTGGTGGTGAGGACCTGGTATGGTGACGACCATGATGCTGGTGGTGGTGTGGACCTGGTATGGTGACGACCATGATGCTGGTGGTGGTGTGGACCTGGTATGGTGAGGACCATGATGCTGGTGGTGTGGACCTGGTATGGTGAGGACCATGATGCTGGTTGTGGTGTGGACCTGGTATGGTGAGGACCATGATGCTGGTGGGGGTGTGGACCTGGTATGGTGAGGACCATGATGCTGATGTGGACCTGGTATGGTGAGGACCATGATGTTGGTGGTGTGGACCTGGTATGGTGAGGACCATGATGTTGTTGGTGGTGTGGACCTGGTATGGTGAGGACCATGATGCTGGTGGTGGTGGGGACCTGGTATCGTGAGGACGATGATGCTGGTGGTGGTGTGGACCTGGTATAGTGAGGACCATGATGCTGGTGGTGGTGTGGACCTGGTATAGTGAGGACCATGATGCTGGTGGTGGTATGGACCTGGTATGGTGAGGACCGTGATGCTGGTGGTGGTGTGGACCTGGTATGGTGACGACCATGATGCTGGTGGTGATGTGGACCTAGCATGGTGAGGACCATGATGCTGGTGGTGGTGTGGACCTGGAATGCTGAGGATCGTGATGCTGGTGGTGGTGTGGACCTGGTATGGGGAGGACCATGATGCTGGTAGTGTGAACCTGGTATGGTGAGGACCATGATGGTGGTGGTGAGGACTTGGTATGGTGAGGACCATGATGCTGGTTTTGTGGAGCTGTTATGGTGAGGACCAAGATGCAGGTGGAGTGGATCTTGTATGGTGAGGACCATGATGCTGGTGGTGGTGTTGACCTGGTATGGTGAGGACCGTGATGCTGGTGGTGAGGACCTTTTATGGTGAGGACCGTGATGCTGATGGTGGTGTGGACCTGGTATGGTGAGGACCATGATGCTGATGGTGGTGTGGACCTGGTATGGTGAGGACCATGATGCTGGTGGTGTGGATCTTGTATGGTGAGGATCATGATACTGGTTGTGAGGACTTGGTATGGTGAGGACCATGATGCTGGTGTTGTGGACCTGGTATGGTTAGGACCATGATGCAGGTGGTGTGGATCTTGTATGGTGAGGACCACGATGCTGGTGGTGGTGTGGACCTGGTATGGTGAGGACCGTGATGGTGGTGGTGAGGACCTGGTATGGTGAAGACCATGATGCTGGTGGTGTGGACCTGGTATGGTGAGGACCATGATGCTGGTGGTGTGGACCTGGTATTGTGGGGACCATGATGCTGGTGGTGGTGAGGACCTGATATGGTGGGGACCGTGATGCTGGTGGTGGTGTGGACCTGGTATGGTGAGGACCGTGATGCTGGTGGTGTTTACCGGGTATGGTGAGGACCGTGATGCTGGTGGTGTGGACCTGGTATGGTGAGGACCGTGATGCTGGTGGTGTGGACCTGGTATGGTGAGGATCATGATGCTGGTGGTGGTGTGGACCTGGTATGGTGAGGACCGTAATGCTAGTGGTAATGTGGACCTGGTATGGTGTGGGACCATGATGCTGGTAGTGTGGACCTGGTATGGTGAGGACCAGGACCATGATGCTGGTGGTGGTGTGGACCTGGTATGGTGAGGACCATAATGCTTGTGGTGTGGACCTGGTATTGTGAGGACCATGATGCTGGTGGTGGTGTGGACCTGGTATGGTGAGGACCATGGTGCTGGTGGTATGGACCTGGTATGGTGAGCACCATGATGCTGGTGGTATGGACCTGGTATGGTGAGGACCATGATGCTGGTGGCGGTGTGGACCTGGTATGGTGAAGACCATGATGCTGGTGGTGTGGACCTGGTATGGTGAGGAACGTGGTGCTGGTGGTGTGGACCTGGTATGGTGAGGACCATGATGCTGGTGGTGTGGACCTGGTATGGTGTGGACAATGGTGCTGGTGGTGGCGTGGACCTGGTATAGTGAGGACCGTGATGCTGGTGGTGTGGACCTGGTATGGTGAGGACCATGATGCTGGTGGTGTGGACCTGGTATGGCGAGGACCATGATGCTGGTGGTGTGGACCTGGAATGGTGAGGACCGTGATGCTGGTGGTGTTGTGGACCTGGTATGGTGAGGACCATGATGCTGGTGTTGTAGACCTTGTATGGTGAGGCCCATGGTGCTGGTGGTGTGGATCTTGTATGGTGAGGATCATGATGCTGGCGGTGAGGACTTGGTATGGTGAGGACCATGATGCTGGTGTTGTGGACCTGGTATGGTAAGGACCATGATGCAGGTGGTGTGGATCTTGTATATTGAGGACCACGATGCTGGTGGTGGTGTGGACCTGGTATGGTGAGGACCGTGATGGTGGTGGTGAGGAACTGGTATGGTGAGGACCATGATGCTGGTGGTGTGGACCTGGTATGGTGAGGACCATGATGCTGGTGGTGAGGACCTGGTATGGTGACGACCATGATGCTGGTGGTGGTGTGGACCTGGTATGGTGACGACCATGATGCTGGTGGTGGTGTGGACCTGGTATGGTGAGGACCATGATGCTGGTGGTGTGGACCTGGTATGGTGAGGACCATGATGCTGGTGGTGGTGTGAACCTGGTATGGTGAGGACCATGATGCTGGTGGGGGTGTGGACCTGGTATGGTGAGGACCATGATGCTGATGTGGACCTGGTATGGTGAGGACCATGATGCTGGTGGTGTGGACCTGGTATGGTGAGGACCATGATGCTGTTGGTGGTGTGGACCTGGTATGGTGAGGACCATGATGCTGGTGGTGGTGGGGACCTGGTATCGTGAGGACCATGATGCTGGTGGTGGTGTGGACCTGGTATGGTGAGGACCATGATGCTGGTGGTGGTGTGGACCTGGTATAGCGAGGACCATGATGCTGGTGTTGGTATGGACCTGGTATGGTGAGGACCGTGATGCTGGTGGTGGTGTGGACCTGGTATGGTGACGACCATGATGCTGGTGGTGATGTGGACCTAGCATGGTGAGGACCATGATGCTGGTGGTGGTGTGGACCTGGTATGCTGAGGATCGTGATGCTGGTGGTGGTGTGGACCTGGTATGGGGAGGACCATGATGCTGGTAGTGTGAACCTGGTATGGTGAGGACCATGATGGTGGTGGTGAGGACTTGGTGTGGTGAGGACCATGATGCTGGTGTTGTGGAGCTGTTATGGTGAGGACCAAGATGCAGGTGGAGTGGATCTTGTATGGTGAGGACCATGATGCTGGTGGTGGTGTGGACCTGGTATGGTGAGGACCGTGATTCTGGTGGTGGGGACCTTTTATGGTGAGGACCGTGATGCTGATGGTGGTGTGGACCTGGTATGGTGAGGACCATGATGCTGATGGTGGTGTGGACCTGGTATGGTGAGGACCATGATGCTGGTGATGTGGACCTGGTATGGTAAGGACCATGATGCAGGTGGTGGTGTGGACCTGGTATGGTGAGGACCATGATGCTGGTGGTGTGGATCTTGTATGGAGAGGACCATGATGCTGATGGTGGTGTGGACCTGGTATGGTGAGGACCATGATGCTGGTGGTGTGGACCTGGTATGGTGAGGACCATGATGCTGGCGGTGTGGACCTGGTATGGTGAGGACCGTGATGCTGGTGGTATGGACCTGGTATGGTGAGGACCGTGATGCTGGTGGTGTGGACCTGGTAGGGTGAGGACCATGATGCTGGTGGTGTGGACCTGGTATGGTAAGGACCATGATGCAGGTGGTGTGGACCTGGTATGGTGAGGACCATGATACTGGTGGTGTGGACCTGGTATGGTGAGGACCATGATACTGGTGGTGTGGACCTGGTATGGTGAGGACCGTGATGCTGGTGGTGGTGTGGACCTGGTATGGTGAGGACCGTGATGCTGGTGGTAGTGTGGACCTGGTATGGTGAGGACCATGATGCTGGTGGTGTGGGCCTGGTATGGTGAGGACAATGATGCTGGTGGTGAGGACCTGGTATGGTGAGGACCGTGATGCTGGTGGTGGTGTGGACCTGGTATGGTGACGACCATGATGCTGATGGTGGTGTGGACCTGGTATGGTGAGGACCATGATGCTGGGGGGGGGTGTGGACCTGGTATGGTGAGGACCATGATGCTGATGTGGACCTGGTATGGTGAGGACCATGATGCTGGTGGTGTGGACCTGGTATGGTGAGGACCATGATGCTGTTGGTGGTGTGGACCTGGTATGGTGAGGACCATGATGCTGGTGGTGGTGGGGACCTGGTATCGTGAGGACCATGATGCTGGTGGTGGTGTGGACCTGGTATGGTGAGGACCATGATGCTGGTGGTGGTGTGGACCTGGTATAGTGAGGGCCATGATGCTGGTGGTGGTGTGGACCTGGTATGGTGACGACCATGATGCTGGTGGTGATGTGGACCTAGCATGGTGAGGACCATGATGCTGGTGGTGGTGTGGACCTGGTATGGTGAGGATCGTGATGCTGGTGGTAGTGTGAACCTGGTATGGTGAGGACCATGATGGTGGTGGTGAGGACTTGGTATGGTGAGGACCATGATGGTGGTGGTGAGGACTTGGTATGGTGAGGACCATGATGCTGGTGTTGTGGAGCTGTTATGGTGAGGACCATGATGCAGGTGGTGTGGATCTTGTATGGTGAGGACCATGATGCTGGTGGTGAGGACCTTTTATGGTGAGGACCGTGATGCTGATGGTGGTGTGGACCTGGTATGGTGAGGACCATGATGCTGATGGTGGTGTGGACCTGGTATGGTGAGGACCATGATGCTGGTGGTGTGGACCTGGTATGGTAAGGACCATGATGCTGATGTGGACCTGGTATAGTGAGGACCATGATGATGGTGGTATGGACCTGGTATGGTGAGGACCATGATGCAGGTGGTGGTGTGGACCTGGTATTATGAGGACCATGATGCTGGTGGTGTGGATCTTGTATGGAGAGGACCATGATGCTGATGGTGGTGTGGACCTGGTATGGTGAGGACCATGATGCTGGTGGTGTGGACCTGGTATGGTGAGGACCATGATGCTGGCGGTGTGGACCTAATATGGTGAGGACCGTGATGCTGGTGGTATGGACCTGGTATGGTGAGGACCGTGATGCTGGTGGTGTGGACCTGGTAGGGTGAGGACCATGATGCTGGTGGTGTGGACCTGGTATGGTAAGGACCATGATGCAGGTGGTGTGGACCTGGTATGGTGAGGACCATGATACTGGTGGTGTGGACCTGGTATGGTGAGGACCATGATACTGGTGGTGTGGACCTGGTATGGTGAGGACCGTGATGCTGGTGGTGGTGTGGGCCTGGTATGGTGAGGACCGTGATGCTGGTGGTAGTGTGGACCTGGTATGGTGAGGACCATGATGCTGGTGGTGTGGACCTGGTATGGTGAGGACCATGATGCTGGTGGTGAGGACCTGGTATGGTGAGGACCGTGATGCTGGTGGTGGTGTGGACCTGGTATGGTGAGGACCGTGATGCTGGTGGTGGTGTGGACCTGGTATGGTGAGGACCATGATGCTGGTGTTGTGGACCTTGTATGGTGAGGACCATGATGCTGGTGGTGTGGATCTTGTATGGTGAGGATCATGATGCTGGTTGTGAGGACTTGGTATGGTGAGGACCATGATGCTGGTGTTGTGGACCTGGTATGGTAAGGACCATGATGCATGTGGTGTGGATCTTGTATGGTGAGGACCACGATGTTGGTGGTGGTGTGGACCTGGTATGGTGAGGACTGTGATGGTGGTGGTGAGGACCTGGTATGGTGAGGACCATGATGCTGGTGGTGTGGACCTGGAATGGTGAGGACCATGATGCTGGTGGTGTGGACCTGGTATTGTGGGGACCATGATGCTGGTGGTGGTGTGGACCTGATATGGTGGGGACCGTGATGCTGGTGGTGGTGTGGACCTGGTATGGTGAGGACCGTGATGCTGGTGGTGTTTACCGGGTGTGGTGAGGACCGTGATGCTGGTGGTGTGGACCTGGTATGGTGAGGACCGTGATGCTGGTGGTGTGGACCTGGTATGGTGAGGATCATGATGCTGGTGGTGGTGTGGACCTGGTATGGTGAGGACCGTAATGCTAGTGGTGATGTGGACCTGGTATGGTGTGGGACCATGATGCTGGTAGTGTGGATCTGGTATGGTGAGGACCAGGACCATGATGCTGGTGGTGGTGTGGACCTGGTATGGTGAGGACCATGATGCTTGTGGTGGTATGGACCTGGTATGGTGAGGACCGTGATGCTGGTGGTGGTGTGGACCTGGTATGGTGAGGACCGTGATGCTGGTGGTGGTGTGGACCTGGCATGGTGAGGACCGTGATGCTTGTGGTGGTGTGGACCTGGTATGGTGACGACCATGATGCTGGTGGTGGTGTGGACCTGGTATGGTGACGACCATGATGCTGATGGTGGTGTGGACCTGGTATGGTGAGGACCATGATGCTGGTGGGGGTGTGGACCTGGTATGGTGAGGACCATGATGCTGATGTGGACCTGGTATGGTGAGGACCATGATGCTGGTGGTGTGGACCTGGTATGGTGAGGACCATGATGCTGCTGGTGGTGTGGACCTGGTATGGTGAGGACCATGATGCTGGTGGTGGTGGGGCCCTGGTATCGTGAGGACCATGATGCTGGTGGTGGTGTGGACCTGGTATGGTGAGGACCATGATGCTGGTGGTGGTGTGGACCTGGTATGGTGAGGACCATGATGCTGGTGGTGGTATGGACCTGGTATGGTGAGGACCGTAATGCTGGTGGTGGTGTGGACCTGTTATGGTGACAACCATGATGCTGGTGGTGATGTGGATCTAGCATGGTGAGGACCATGATGCTGGTGGTTTTGTGGGCCTGGTATGGTGAGGATCGTGATGCTGGTGGTGGTGTGGACCTGGTATGGTGAGGACCATGATGTTGGTAGTGTGAACCTGGTATAGTGAGGACCATGATGGTGGTGGTGAGGACTTGGTATGGTGAGGACCATGATGCTGGTGTTGTGGACCTGTTATGGTGAGGACCATGATGCAGGTGGTGTGGATCTTGTATGGTGAGGACCATGATGCTGGTGGTGGTGAGGACCTGGTATGGTGAGGGCCATGATGCTGATGGTGGTGTGGACCTGGTATGGTGAGGACCATGATGCTGGTGGTGTGGACCTGGTATGGTAAGGACCATGATGCTGATGTGGACCTGGTATGTTGAGGACCATGATGCTGGTGGTATGGACCTGGTATGGTGAGGACCATGATGCTGGTGGTGGTGTGGACCTGGTATGGTGAGGACCATGATGCTGGTGGTGTAGATCTTGTATGGAGAGGACCATGATGCTGATGGTGGTGTGGACCTGGTATGGTGAGGACCATGATGCTGGTGGTGTGGACCTGGTATGGTGAGGACCATGATGCTGGCGTTTTGGACCTGGTATGGTGAGGACCGTGATGCTGGTGGTATGGGCCTGGTATGGTGAGGACCGTGATGCTGATGGTGTGGACCTGGTAGGGTGAGGACCATGATGCTGGTGGTGTGGACCTGGTATGGTAAGGACCATGATGCAGGTGGTGTGGACCTGGTATGGTGAGGACCATGATACTGGTGGTGTGGACCAGGTATGGTGAGGACCATGATACTGGTGATGTGGACCTGGTATGGTGAGGACCGTGATGCTGGTGCTGGTGTGGACCTGGTATGGTGAGGACCGTGGTGCTGTTGGTAGTGTGGACCTGGTATGGTGAGGACAATGATGCTGGTGGTGTGGACCTGGTATGGTGAGGACCATGATGCTGGTGGTGAGGACCTGGTATGGTGAGGACCGTGATGCTGGTGGTGGTGTGGACCTGGTATGGTGAGGACCATGATGCTGGTGTTGTGGACCTTGTATGGTGAGGACCATGATGCTGGTGGTGTGGATCTTGTATGGTGAGGATCATGATGCTGGTGGTGAGGACTTGGTATGGTGAGGACCATGATGCTGGTGTTGTGGACCTGGTATGGTAAGGACCATGATGCAGGTGGTGTGGATCTTGTATGGTGAGGACCATGATGCTGGTGTTGTGGACCTGGTATGGTGAGGACCACGATGCTAGTGGTGGTGTGGACCTGGTATGGTGAGGACCGTGATGGTGGTGGTGAGGACCTGGTATGGTGAGGACCATGATGCTGGTGGTGTGGACCGGGTATGGTGAGGACCATGATGCTGGTGGTGAGGACCTGGTATGGTGACGACCATGATGCTGGTGGTGGTGTGGACCTGGTATGGTGACGACCTTGATGCTGGTGGTGGTGTGGACCTGGTATGGTGACGACCATGATGCTGGTGGTGTGGACCTGGTATGGTGAGGACCATGATGCTGGTTGTGGTGTGGACCTGGTATGGTGAGGACCATGATGCTGGTGGGGGTGTGGACCTGGTATGGTGAGGACTGTGATGGTGGTGGTGAGGACCTGGTATGGTGAGGACCATGATGCTGGTGGTGTGGACCTGGAATGGTGAGGACCATGATGCTGGTGGTGTGGACCTGGTATTGTGGGGACCATGATGCTGGTGGTGGTGTGGACCTGATATGGTGGGGACCGTGATGCTGGTGGTGGTGTGGACCTGGTATGGTGAGGACCGTGATGCTGGTGGTGTTTACCGGGTATGGTGAGGACCGTGATGCTGGTGGTGTGGACCTGGTATGGTGAGGACCGTGATGCTGGTGGTGTGGACCTGGTATGGTGAGGATCATGATGCTGGTGGTGGTGTGGACCTGGTATGGTGAGGACCGTAATGCTAGTGGTGATGTGGACCTGGTATGGTGTGGGACCATGATGCTGGTAGTGTGGATCTGGTATGGTGAGGACCAGGACCATGATGCTGGTGGTGGTGTGGACCTGGTATGGTGAGGACCATGATGCTGGTGGTGGTATGGACCTGGTATGGTGAGGACCGTGATGCTGGTGGTGGTGTGGACCTGGTATGGTGAGGACCGTGATGCTGGTGGTGGTGTGGACCTGGCATGGTGAGGACCGTGATGCTTGTGGTGGTGTGGACCTGGTATGGTGACGACCATGATGCTGGTGGTGGAGTGGACCTGGTATGGTGACGACCATGATGCTGATGGTGGTGTGGACCTGGTATGGTGAGGACCATGATGCTGGTGGGGGTGTGGACCTGGTATGGTGAGGACCATGATGCTGATGTGGACCTGGTATGGTGAGGACCATGATGCTGGTGGTGTGGACCTGGTATGGTGAGGACCATGATGCTGTTGGTGGTGTGGACCTGGTATGGTGAGGACCATGATGCTGGTGGTGGTGGGGCCCTGGTATCGTGAGGACCATGATGCTGGTGGTGGTGTGGACCTGGTATGGTGAGGACCATGATGCTGGTGGTGGTGTGGACCTGGTATGGTGAGGACCATGATGCTGGTGGTGGTATGGACCTGGTATGGTGAGGACCGTAATGCTGGTGGTGGTGTGGACCTGTTATGGTGACGACCATGATGCTGGTGGTGATGTGGACCTAGCATGGTGAGGACCATGATGCTGGTGGTTTTGTGGGCCTGGTATGGTGAGGATCGTGATGCTGGTGGTGGTGTGGACCTGGTATGGTGAGGACCATGATGCTGGTAGTGTGAACCTGGTATAGTGAGGACCATGATGGTGGTGGTGAGGACTTGGTATGGTGAGGACCATGATGCTGGTGTTGTGGACCTGTTATGGTGAGGACCATGATGCAGGTGGTGTGGATCTTGTATGGTGAGGACCATGATGCTGGTGGTGGTGTGGACCTGGTATGGTGAGGACCGTGATGCTGGTGGTGAGGACCTTTTATGGTGAGGACCGTGTTGCTGATGGTGGTGTGGACCTGGTATGGTGAGGGCCATGATGCTGATGGTGGTGTGGACCTGGTATGGTGAGGACCATGATGCTGGTGGTGTGGACCTGGTATGGTAAGGACCATGATGCTGATGTGGACCTGGTATGGTGAGGACCATGATGCTGGTGGTATGGACCTGGTATGGTGAGGACCATGATGCTGGTGGTGGTGTGGACCTGGTATGGTGAGGACCATGATGCTGGTGGTGGTGTGGACCTGGTATGGTGAGGACCATGATGCTGGTGGTGTGGACCTGGTATGGTGAGGACCATGATGCTGGCGGTGTGGACCTGGTATGGTGAGGACCGTGATGCTGGTGGTATGGACCTGGTATGGTGAGGACCGTGATGCTGATGGTGTGGACCTGGTAGGGTGAGGACCATGATGCTGGTGGTGTGGACCTGGTATGGTAAGGACCATGATGCAGGTGGTGTGGACCTGGTATGGTGAGGACCATGATACTGGTGGTGTGGACCAGGTATGGTGAGGACCATGATACTGGTGATGTGGACCTGGTATGGTGAGGACCGTGATGCTGGTGCTGGTGTGGACCTGGTATGGTGAGGACCGTGATGCTGTTGGTAGTGTGGACCTGGTATGGTGAGGACCATGATGCTGGTGGTGTGGACCTGTTATGGTGAGGACCATGATGCTGGTGGTGAGGACCTGGTATGGTGAGGACCGTGATGCTGGTGGTGGTGTGGACCTGGTATGGTGAGGACCATGATGCTGGTGTTGTGGACCTTGTATGGTGAGGACCATGATGCTGGTGGTGTGGATCTTGTATGGTGAGGATCATGATGCTGGTGGTGAGGACTTGGTATGGTGAGGACCATGATGCTGGTGTTGTGGACCTGGTATGGTAAGGACCATGATGCAGGTGGTGTGGATCTTGTATGGTGAGGATCATGATGCTGGTGGTGAGGACTTGGTATGGTGAGGACCATGATGCTGGTGTTGTGGACCTGGTATGGTGAGGACCACGATGCTAGTGGTGGTGTGGACCTGGTATGGTGAGGACCGTGATGGTGGTGGTGAGGACCTGGTATGGTGAGGACCATGATGCTGGTGGTGTGGACCTGGTATGGTGAGGACCATGATGCTGGTGGTGAGGACCTGGTATGGTGACGACCATGATGCTGGTGGTGGTGTGGACCTGGTATGGTGACGACCATGATGCTGGTAATGGTGTGGACCTGGTATGGTGACGACCATGATGCTGGTGGTGTGGACCTGGTATGGTGAGGACCATGATGCTGGTTGTGGTGTGGACCTGGTATGGTGAGGACCATGATGCTGGTGGGGGTGTGGACCTGGAATGGTGAGGACCATGATGCTGATGTGGACCTGGTATGGTGAGGACCATGATGCTGGTGGTGGTATGGACCTGGTATGGTGAGGACCGTGATGCTGATGGTGGTGTGGACCTGGTATGGTGACGACCATGATGCTGGTGGTGATGTGGACCTAGCATGGTGAGGACCATGATGGTGGTGGTGAGGACTTGGTATGGTGAGGACCATGATGCTGGTGTTGTGGAGCTGTTATGGTGAGGACCATGATGCAGGTGGTGTTTATCTTGTATGGTGAGGACCATGATGCTGGTGGTGGTGTGGACCTTGTATGGTGAGGACCGTGATGCTGGTGGTGAGGACCTTTTATGGTGAGGACCGTGATGCTGATGGTGGTGTGGACCTGGTATGGTGAGGACCATGATGCAGATGGTGATGTGGACCTGGTATGGTGAGGACCATGATGCTGGTGGTGTGGACCTGGTATGGTAAGGACCATGATGCTGATGTGGACCTGGTATAGTGAGGAATATGATGCTGGTGGTATGGACCTGGTATGGTGAGGACCATGATGCAGGTGGTGGTGTGGACCTGGTATGGTGAGGACCATGATGCTGGTGGTGTGGATCTTGTATGGAGAGGACCATGATGCTGCTGGTGGTGTGGACCTGGTATGGTGAGGACCATGATGCTGGTGGTGTGGACCTGGTATGGTGAGGACCATGATGCTGGCGGTGTGGACCTGGTATGGTGAGGACCGTGATGCTGGTGGTATGGACCTGGTATGGTGAGGACCGTGATGCTGGTGGTGTGGACCTGGTAGAGTGAGGACCATGATACTGGTGGTGTGGACCTGGTATGGTGAGGACCATGATGCTGGTGGGGGTGTGGACCTGGTATGGTGAGGACCATGATGCTGATGTGGACCTGGTATGGTGAGGCCCATGATGCTGGTGGTGTGGACCTGGTATGGTGAGGACCATGATGCTGTTGGTGGTGTGGACCTGGTATGGTGAGGACCATGATGCTGGTGGTAGTGGGGCCCTGGTATCGTGAGGACCATGATGCTGGTGGTGGTGTGGACCTGGTATGGTGAGGACCATGATGCTGGTGGTGGTGTGGACCTGGTATGGTGAGGACCATGATGCTGGTGGTGGTATGGACCTGGTATGGTGAGGACCGTAATGCTGGTGGTGGTGTGGACCTGTTATGGTGACGACCATGATGCTGGTGGTGATGTGGACCTAGCATGGTGAGGACCATGATGCTGGTGGTTTTGTGGGCCTGGTATGGTGAGGATCGTGATGCTGGTGGTGGTGTGGACCTGGTATGGTGAGGACCATGATGTTGGTAGTGTGAACCTGGTATAGTGAGGACCATGATGGTGGTGGTGAGGACTTGGTATGGTGAGGACCATGATGCTGGTGTTGTGGACCTGTTATGGTGAGGACCATGATGCAGGTGGTGTGGATCTTGTATGGTGAGGACCATGATGCTGGTGGTGGTGTGGACCTGGTATGGTGAGGACCGTGATGCTGGTGGTGAGGACCTTTTATGGTGAGGACCGTGTTGCTGATGGTGGTGTGGACCTGGTATGGTGAGGGCCATGATGCTGATGGTGGTGTGGACCTGGTATGGTGAGGACCATGATGCTGGTGGTGTGGACCTGGTATGGTAAGGACCATGATGCTGATGTCGACCTGGTATGGTGAGGACCATGATGCTGGTGGTATGGACCTGGTATGGTGAGGACCATGATGCTGGTGGTGGTGTGGACCTGGTATGGTGAGGACCATGATGCTGGTGGTGTAGATCTTGTATGGAGAGGACCATGATTCTGATGGTGGTGTGGACCTGGTATGGTGAGGACCATGATGCTGGTGGTGTGGACCTGGTATGGTGAGGACCATGATGCTGGCGGTGTGGACCTGGTATGGTGAGGACCGTGATGCTGGTGGTATGGACCTGGTATGGTGAGGACCGTGATGCTGATGGTGTGGACCTGGTAGGGTGAGGACCATGATGCTGGTGGTGTGGACCTGGTATGGTAAGGACCATGATGCAGGTGGTGTGGACCTGGTATGGTGAGGACCATGATACTAGTGGTGTGGACCAGGTATGGTGAGGACCATGATACTGGTGATGTGGACCTGGTATGGTGAGGACCGTGATGCTGGTGCTGGTGTGGACCTGGTATGGTGAGGACCGTGGTGCTGGTGGTAGTGTGGACCTGGTATGGTGAGGACCATGATGCTGGTGGTGTGGACCTGGTATGGTGAGGACCATGATGCTGGTGGTGAGGACCTGGTATGGTGAGGACCGTGATGCTGGTGGTGGTGTGGACCTGGTATTGTGAGGACCATGATGCTGGTGTTGTGGACCTTGTATGGTGAGGACCATGATGCTGGTGGTGTGGATCTTGTATGGTGAGGATCATGATGCTGGTGGTGAGGACTTGGTATGGTGAGGACCATGATGCTGGTGTTGTGGACCTGGTATGGTAAGGACCATGATGCAGGTGGTGTGGATCTTGTATGGTGAGGATCATGATGCTGGTGGTGAGGACTTGGTATGGTGAGGACCATGATACTGGTGTTGTGGACCTGGTATGGTGAGGACCACGATGCTAGTGGTGGTGTGGACCTGGAATGGTGAGGACCGTGATGGTGGTGGTGAGGACCTGGTATGGTGAGGACCATGATGCTGGTGGTGTGGACCTGGTATGGTGAGGACCATGATGCTGGTGGTGAGGACCTGGTATGGTGACGACCATGATGCTGGTGGTGGTGTGGACCTGGTATGGTGACGACCATGATGCTGGTGGTGGTGTGGACCTGGTATGGTGACGACCATGATGCTGGTGGTGTGGACCTGGTATGGTGAGGACCATGATGCTGGTTGTGGTGTGGACCTGGTATGGTGAGGACCATGATGCAGGTGGTGTGGACCTGATATGGTGAGGACCATGATACTGGTGGTGTGGACCTGGTATGGTGAGGACCATGATACTGGTGGTGTGGACCTGGTATGGTGAGGACCATGATGCTGGTGGGGGTGTGGACCTGGTATGGTGAGGACCATGATGCTGATGTGGACCTGGTATGGTGAGGCCCATGATGCTGGTGGTGTGGACCTGGTATGGTGAGGACCATGATGCTGTTGGTGGTGTGGACCTGGTATGGTGAGGACCATGATGCTGGTGGTGGTATGGACCTGGTATGGTGAGGACCGTAATGCTGGTGGTGGTGTGGACCTGTTATGGTGACGACCATGATGCTGGTGGTGATGTGGACCTAGCATGGTGAGGACCATGATGCTTGTGGTTTTGTGGGCCTGGTATGGTGAGGATCGTGATGCTGGTGGTGGTGTGGACCTGGTATGGTGAGGACCATGATGTTGGTAGTGTGAACCTGGTATAGTGAGGACCATGATGGTGGTGGTGAGGACTTGGTATGGTGAGGACCATGATGCTGGTGTTGTGGACCTGTTATGGTGAGGACCATGATGCAGGTGGTGTGGATCTTGTATGGTGAGGACCATGATGCTGGTGGTGGTGTGGACCTGGTATGGTGAGGACCGTGATGCTGGTGGTGAGGACCTTTTATGGTGAGGACCGTGTTGCTGATGGTGGTGTGGACCTGGTATGGTGAGGGCCATGATGCTGATGGTGGTGTGGACCTGGTATGGTGAGGACCATGATGCTGGTGGTGTGGACCTGGTATGGTAAGGACCATGATGCTGATGTGGACCTGGTATGGTGAGGACCATGATGCTGGTGGTATGGACCTGGTATGGTGAGGACCATGATGCTGGTGGTGGTGTGGACCTGGTATGGTGAGGACCATGATGCTGGTGGTGTAGATCTTGTATGGAGAGGACCATGATGCTGATGGTGGTGTGGACCTGGTATGGTGAGGACCATGATGCTGGTGGTGTGGACCTGGTATGGTGAGGACCATGATGCTGGCGGTGTGGACCTGGTATGGTGAGGACCGTGATGCTGGTGGTATGGACCTGGTATGGTGAGGACCGTGATGCTGATGGTGTGGACCTGGTAGGGTGAGGACCATGATGCTGGTGGTGTGGACCTGGTATGGTAAGGACCATGATGCAGGTGGTGTGGACCTGGTATGGTGAGGACCATGATACTGGTGGTGTGGACCAGGTATGGTGAGGACCATGATACTGGTGATGTGGACCTGGTATGGTGAGGACCGTGATGCTGGTGCTGGTGTGGACCTGGTATGGTGAGGACCGTGGTGCTGGTGGTAGTGTGGACCTGGTATGGTGAGGACCATGATGCTGGTGGTGTGGACCTGGTATGGTGAGGACCATGATGCTGGTGGTGAGGACCTGGTATGGTGAGGACCGTGATGCTGGTGGTGGTGTGGACCTGGTATTGTGAGGACCATGATGCTGGTGTTGTGGACCTTGTATGGTGAGGACCATGATGCTGGTGGTGTGGATCTTGTATGGTGAGGATCATGATGCTGGTGGTGAGGACTTGGTATGGTGAGGACCATGATGCTGGTGTTGTGGACCTGGTATGGTAAGGACCATGATGCAGGTGGTGTGGATCTTGTATGGTGAGGATCATGATGCTGGTGGTGAGGACTTGGTATGGTGAGGACCATGATGCTGGTGTTGTGGACCTGGTATGGTGAGGACCACGATGCTAGTGGTGGTGTGGACCTGGTATGGTGAGGACCGTGATGGTGGTGGTGAGGACCTGGTATGGTGAGGACCATGATGCTGGTGGTGTGGACCTGGTATGGTGAGGACCATGATGCTGGTGGTGAGGACCTGGTATGGTGACGACCATGATGCTGGTGGTGGTGTGGACCTGGTATGGTGACGACCATGATGCTGGTGGTGGTGTGGACCTGGTATGGTGACGACCATGATGCTGGTGGTGTGGACCTGGTATTATGAGGACCATGATGCTGGTTGTGGTGTGGACCTGGTACGGTGAGGACCATGATGCTGGTGGGGGTGTGGACCTGGAATGGTGAGGACTGTGATGGTGGTGGTGAGGACCTGGTATGGTGAGGACCATGATGCTGGTGGTGTGGACCTGAAATGGTGAGGACCATGATGCTGGTGGTGTGGACCTGGTATTGTGGGGACCATGATGCTGGTGGTGGTGTGGACCTGATATGGTGGGGACCGTGATGCTGGTGGTGGTGTGGACCTGGTATGGTGAGGACCGTGATGCTGGTGGTGTTTACCGGGTATGGTGAGGACCGTGATGCTGGTGGTGTGGACCTGGTATGGTGAGGACCGTGATGCTGGTGGTGTGGACCTGGTATGGTGAGGATCATGATGCTGGTGGTGGTGTGGACCTGGTATGGTGAGGACCGTAATGCTAGTGGTGATGTGGACCTGGTATGGTGTGGGACCATGATGCTGGTAGTGTGGATCTGGTATGGTGAGGACCAGGACCATGATGCTGGTGGTGGTGTGGACCTGGTATGGTGAGGACCATGATGCTGGTGGTGGTATGGACCTGGTATGGTGAGGACCGTGATGCTGGTGGTGGTGTGGACCTGGTATGGTGAGGACCGTGATGCTGGTGGTGGTGTGGACCTGGCATGGTGAGGACCGTGATGCTTGTGGTGGTGTGGACCTGGTATGGTGACGACCATGATGCTGGTGGTGGTGTGGACCTGGTATGGTGACGACCATGATGCTGATGGTGGTGTGGACCTGGTATGGTGAGGACCATGATGCTGGTGGGGGTGTGGACCTGGTATGGTGAGGACCATGATGCTGATGTGGACCTAGTATGGTGAGGACCATGATGCTGGTGGTGTGGACCTGGTATGGTGAGGACCATGATGCTGTTGGTGGTGTGGACCTGGTATGGTGAGGACCATGATGCTGGTGGTGGTGGGGCCCTGGTATCGTGAGGACCATGATGCTGGTGGTGGTGTGGACCTGGTATGGTGAGGACCATGATGCTGGTGGTGGTGTGGACCTGGTATGGTGAGGACCATGATGCTGGTGGTGGTATGGACCTGGTATGGTGAGGACCGTAATGCTGGTGGTGGTGTGGACCTGTTATGGTGACGACCATGATGCTGGTGGTGATGTGGACCTAGCATGGTGAGGACCATGATGCTGGTGGTTTTGTGGGCCTGGTATGGTGAGGATCGTGATGCTGGTGGTGGTGTGGACCTGGTATGGTGAGGACCATGATGTTGGTAGTGTGAACCTGGTATAGTGAGGACCATGATGGTGGTGGTGAGGACTTGGTATGGTGAGGACCATGATGCTGGTGTTGTGGACCTGTTATGGTGAGGACCATGATGCAGGTGGTGTGGATCTTGTATGGTGAGGACCATGATGCTGGTGGTGGTGTGGACCTGGTATGGTGAGGACCGTGATGCTGGTGGTGAGGACCTTTTATGGTGAGGACCGTGTTGCTGATGGTGGTGTGGACCTGGTATGGTGAGGGCCATGATGCTGATGGTGGTGTGGACCTGGTATGGTGAGGACCATGATGCTGGTGGTGTGGACCTGGTATGGTAAGGACCATGATGCTGATGTGGACCTGGTATGGTGAGGACCATGATGCTGGTGGTATGGACCTGGTATGGTGAGGACCATGATGCTGGTGGTGGTGTGGACCTGGTATGGTGAGGACCATGATGCTGGTGGTGTAGATCTTGTATGGAGAGGACCATGATGCTGATGGTGGTGTGGACCTGGTATGGTGAGGACCATGATGCTGGTGGTGTGGACCTGGTATGGTGAGGACCATGATGCTGGCGGTGTGGACCTGGTATGGTGAGGACCGTGATGCTGGTGGTATGGACCTGGTATGGTGAGGACCGTGATGCTGATGGTGTGGACCTGGTAGGGAGAGGACCATGATGCTGGTGGTGTGGACCTGGTATGGTAAGGACCATGATGCAGGTGGTGTGGACCTGGTATGGTGAGGACCATGATACTGGTGGTGTGGACCAGGTATGGTGAGGACCATGATACTGGTGATGTGGACCTGGTATGGTGAGGACCGTGATGCTGGTGCTGGTGTGGACCTGGTATGGTGAGGACCGTGGTGCTGGTGGTAGTGTGGACCTGGTATGGTGAGGACCATGATGCTGGTGGTGTGGACCTGGTATGGTGAGGACCATGATGCTGGTGGTGAGGACCTGGTATGGTGAGGACCGTGATGCTGGTGGTGGTGTGGACCTGGTATTGTGAGGACCATGATGCTGGTGTTGTGGACCTTGTATGGTGAGGACCATGATGCTGGTGGTGTGGATCTTGTATGGTGAGGATCATGATGCTGGTGGTGAGGACTTGGTATGGTGAGGACCATGATGCTGGTGTTGTGGACCTGGTATGGTAAGGACCATGATGCAGGTGGTGTGGATCTTGTATGGTGAGGATCATGATGCTGGTGGTGAGGACTTGGTATGTGAGGACCATGATGCTGGTGTTGTGGACCTGGTATGGTGAGGACCACGATGCTAGTGGTGGTGTGGACCTGGTATGGTGAGGACCGTGATGGTGGTGGTGAGGACCTGGTATGGTGAGGACCATGATGCTGGTGGTGTGGACCTGGTATGGTGAGGACCATGATGCTGGTGGTGAGGACCTGGTATGGTGACGACCATGATGCTGGTGGTGGTGTGGACCTGGTATGGTGACGACCATGATGCTGGTGGTGGTGTGGACCTGGTATGGTGACGACCATGATGCTGGTGGTGTGGACCTGGTATGGTGAGGACCATGATGCTGGTTGTGGTGTGGACCTGGTATGGTGAGGACCATGATGCTGGTGGGGGTGTGGACCTGGTATGGTGAGGACTGTGATGGTGGTGGTGTGGACCTGGTATGGTGAGGACCATGATGCTGGTGGTGTGGACCTGGAATGGTGAGGACCATGATGCTGGTGGTGTGGACCTGGTATTGTGGGGACCATGATGCTGGTGGTGGTGTGGACCTGATATGGTGGGGACCGTGATGCTGGTGGTGGTGTGGACCTGGTATGGTGAGGACCGTGATGCTGGTGGTGTTTACCGGGTATGGTGAGGACCGTGATGCTGGTGGTGTGGACCTGGTATGGTGAGGACCGTGATGCTGGTGGTGTGGACCTGGTATGGTGAGGATCATGATGCTGGTGGTGGTGTGGACCTGGTATGGTGAGGACCGTAATGCTAGTGGTGATGTGGACCTGGTATGGTGTGGGACCATGATGCTGGTAGTGTGGATCTGGTATGGTGAGGACCAGGACCATGATGCTGGTGGTGGTGTGGACCTGGTATGGTGAGGACCATGATGCTGGTGGTGGTATGGACCTGGTATGGTGAGGACCGTGATGCTGGTGGTGGTGTGGACCTGGTATGGTGAGGACCGTGATGCTGGTGGTGGTGTGGACCTGGCATGGTGAGGACCGTGATGCTTGTGGTGGTGTGGACCTGGTATGGTGACGACCATGATGCTGGTGGTGGTGTGGACCTGGTATGGTGACGACCATGATGCTGATGGTGGTGTGGACCTGGTATGGTGAGGACCATGATGCTGGTGGGGGTGTGGACCTGGTATGGTGAGGACCATGATGCTGATGTGGACCTGGTATGGTGAGGACCATGATGCTTGGTGGTGTGGACCTGGTATGGTGAGGACCATGATGCTGTTGGTGGTGTGGACCTGGTATGGTGAGGACCATGATGCTGGTGGTGGTGGGGCCCTGGTATCGTGAGGACCATGATGCTGGTGGTGGTGTGGACCTGGTATGGTGAGGACCATGATGCTGGTGGTGGTGTGGACCTGGTATGGTGAGGACCATGATGCTGGTGGTGGTATGGACCTGGTATGGTGAGGACCGTAATGCTGGTGGTGGTGTGGACCTGTTATGGTGACGACCATGATGCTGGTGGTGATGTGGACCTAGCATGGTGAGGACCATGATGCTGGTGGTTTTGTGGGCCTGGTATGGTGAGGATCGTGATGCTGGTGGTGGTGTGGACCTGGTATGGTGAGGACCATGATGCTGGTAGTGTGAACCTGGTATAGTGAGGACCATGATGGTGGTGGTGAGGACTTGGTATGGTGAGGACCATGATGCTGGTGTTGTGGACCTGTTATGGTGAGGACCATGATGCAGGTGGTGTGGATCTTGTATGGTGAGGACCATGATGCTGGTGGTGGTGTGGACCTGGTATGGTGAGGACCGTGATGCTGGTGGTGAGGACCTTTTATGGTGAGGACCGTGTTGCTGATGGTGGTGTGGACCTGGTATGGTGAGGGCCATGATGCTGATGGTGGTGTGGACCTGGTATGGTGAGGACCATGATGCTGGTGGTGTGGACCTGGTATGGTAAGGACCATGATGCTGATGTGGACCTGGTATGGTGAGGACCATGATGCTGGTGGTATGGACCTGGTATGGTGAGGACCATGATGCTGGTGGTGGTGTGGACCTGGTATGGTGAGGACCATGATGCTGGTGGTGTAGATCTTGTATGGAGAGGACCATGATGCTGATGGTGGTGTGGACCTGGTATGGTGAGGACCATGATGCTGGTGGTGTGGACCTGGTATGGTGAGGACCATGATGCTGGCGGTGTGGACCTGGTATGGTGAGGACCGTGATGCTGGTGGTATGGACCTGGTATGGTGAGGACCGTGATGCTGATGGTGTGGACCTGGTAGGGTGAGGACCATGATGCTGGTGGTGTGGACCTGGTATGGTAAGGACCATGATGCAGGTGGTGTGGACCTGGTATGGTGAGGACCATGATACTGGTGGTGTGGACCAGGTATGGTGAGGACCATGATACTGGTGATGTGGACCTGGTATGGTGAGGACCGTGATGCTGGTGCTGGTGTGGACCTGGTATGGTGAGGACCGTGATGCTGGTGGTAGTGTGGACCTGGTATGGTGAGGACCATGATGCTGGTGGTGTGGACCTGGTATGGTGAGGACCATGATGCTGGTGGTGAGGACCTGGTATGGTGAGGACCGTGATGCTGGTGGTGGTGTGGACCTGGTATGGTGAGGACCATGATGCTGGTGTTGTGGACCTTGTATGGTGAGGACCATGATGCTGGTGGTGTGGATCTTGTATGGTGAGGATCATGATGCTGGTGGTGAGGACTTGGTATGGTGAGGACCATGATGCTGGTGTTGTGGACCTGGTATGGTAAGGACCATGATGCAGGTGGTGTGGATCTTGTATGGTGATGGATCATGATGCTGGTGGTGAGGACTTGGTATGGTGAGGACCATGATGCTGGTGTTGTGGACCTGGTATGGTGAGGACCACGATGCTAGTGGTGGTGTGGACCTGGTATGGTGAGGACCGTGATGGTGGTGGTGATGGACCTGGTATGGTGAGGACCATGATGGCTGGTGGTGTGGACCTGGTATGGTGAGGACCATGATGCTGGTGGTGAGGACCTGGTATGGTGACGACCATGATGCTGGTGGTGGTGTGGACCTGGTATGGTGACGACCATGATGCTGGTGGTGGTGTGGACCTGGTATGGTGACGACCATGATGCTGGTGGTGTGGACCTGGTATGGTGAGGACCATGATGCTGGTTGTGGTGTGGACCTGGTATGGTGAGGACCATGATGCTGGTGGGGGTGTGGACCTGGAATGGTGAGGACCATGATGCTGATGTGGACCTGGTATGGTGAGGACCATGATGCTGGTGGTGGTATGGACCTGGTATGGTGAGGACCGTGATGCTGATGGTGGTGTGGACCTGGTATGGTGACGACCATGATGCTGGTGGTGATGTGGACCTAGCATGGTGAGGACCATGATGCTGGTGGTGGTGTGGACCTGGTATGGTGAGGACCATGATGCTGGTAGTGTGAACCTGGTATGGTGAGGACCATGATGGTGGTGGTGAGGACTTGGTATGGTGAGGACCATGATGCTGGTGTTGTGGAGCTGTTATGGTGAGGACCATGATGCAGGTGGTGTGGATCTTGTATGGTGAGGACCATGATGCTGGTGGTGGTGTGGACCTGGTATGGTGAGGACCGTGATGCTGGTGGTGAGGACCTTTTATGGTGAGGACCGTGATGCTGATGGTGGTGTGGACCTGGTATGGTGAGGACCATGATGCAGATGGTGATGTGGACCTGGTATGGTGAGGACCATGATGCTGGTGGTGTGGACCTGGTATGGTAAGGACCATGATGCTGATGTGGACCTGGTATAGTGAGGACCATGATGCTGGTGGTATGGACCTGGTATGGTGAGGACCATGATGCAGGTGGTGGTGTGGACCTGGTATGGTGAGGACCATGATGCTGGTGGTGTGGATCTTGTATGGAGAGGACCATGATGCTGCTGGTGGTGTGGACCTGGTATGGTGAGGACCATGATGCTGGTGGTGTGGACCTGGTATGGTGAGGACCATGATGCTGGCGGTGTGAACCTGGTATGGTGAGGACCGTGATGCTGGTGGTATGGACCTGGTATGGCTGAGGACCGTGATGCTGGTGGTGTGGACCTGGTAGGGTGAGGACCATGATGCTGGTGGTGTGGACCTGGTATGGTAAGGACGATGATGCAGGTGGTGTGGACCTGGTATGGTGAGGACCATGATACTGGTGGTGTGGACCTGGTATGGTGAGGACCATGATACTGGTGGTGTGGACCTGGTATGGTGAGGACCGTGATGCTGGTGGTGGTGTGGACCTGGTATGGTGAGGACCGTGATGCTGGTGGTAGTGTGGACCTGGTATGGTGAGGACCATGATGCTGGTGGTGAGGACCTGGTATGGTGAGGACCGTGATGCTTGTGGTGGTGTGGACCTGGTATGGTGAGGACCGTGATGCTGGTGGTGGTGTGGACCTGGTATGGTGAGGACCATGATGCTGGTGTTGTGGACCTTGTATGGTGAGGACCATGATGCTGGTGGTGTGGATCTTGTATAATGAGGATCATGATGCTGGTTGTGAGGACTTGGTATTGTGAGGACCATGATGCTGGTGTTGTGGACCTGGTATGGTAAGGACCATGATGCAGGTGGTGTGGATCTTGTATGGTGAGGACCATGATGCAGGTGGTGGTGTGGACCTGGTATTTTGAGGACCATGATGCTGGTGGTGTGGATCTTGTATGGAGAGGACCATGATGCTGATGGTGGTGTGGACCTGGTATGGTGAGGACCATGGTGCTGGTGGTGTGGACCTGGTATGGTGAGGACCATGATGCTGGCGGTGTGGACCTGGTATGGTGAGGACCGTGATGCTGGTGGTATGGACCTGGTATGGTGAGGACCGTGATGCTGGTGGTGTGGACCTGGTAGGGTGAGGACCATGATGCTGGTGGTGTGGACCTGGTATGGTAAGGACCATGAAGCAGGTGGTGTGGACCTGGTATGGTGAGGACCATGATACTGGTGGTGTGGACCTGGTATGGTGAGGACCATGATACTGGTGGTGTGGACCTGGTATGGTGAGGACCGTGATGCTGGTGGTGGTGTGGACCTGGTATGGTGAGGACCGTGATGCTGGTGGTGTGGACCTGGTATGGTGAGGACCATGATGCTGGTGGTGAGGACCTGGTATGGTGAGGACCGTGATGCTTGTGGTGGTGTGGACCTGGTATGGTGTGGACCGTGATGCTGGTGGTGGTGTGGACATGGTATGGTGAGGACCATGATGCTGGTGGTGTGGATCTTGTATGGTGAGGATCATGATGCTGGTTGTGAGGACTTGGTATGGTGAGGACCATGATGCTGGTGTTGTGGACCTGGAATGGTAAGGACCATGATGCAGGTGGTGTGGATCATGTATGGTGAGGACCACGAAGCTGGTGGTGGTGTGGACCTGGTATGGTGAGGACCGTGATGGTGGTGGTGAGGACCTGGTATGGTGAGGACCATGATACTGGTGGTGTGGACCTGGAATGGTGAGGACCATGATGCTGGTGGTGTGGACCTGGTATTGTGGGGACCATGATGCTGGTGGTGGTGTGTACCTGATATGGTGGGGACCGTGATGCTGGTGGTGGTGTGGACCTGGTATGGTGAGGACCGTGATGCTGGTGGTGTTTACCGGGTATGGTGAGGACCGTGATGCTGGTGGTGTGGACCTGGTATGGTGAGGACCGTGATGCTGGTGGTGTGGACCTGGTATGGTGAGGATCATGATGATGGTGGTGGTGTGGACCTGGTATGGTGAGGACCGTAATGCTAGTGGTGATGTGGACCTGGTATGGTGTGGGACAATGATGCTGGTAGTGTGGACCTGGTATGGTGAGGACCAGGACCATGATGCTGGTGGTGGTGTGGACCTGGTATGGTGAGGACCATAGTGCTGGTGGTGTGGACCTGGTACTGTGAGGACCATGATGCTGGTGGTGGTGTGGACCTGGTATAGTGAGGACCATGATGCTGGTGGTGTGGACCTGGTATGGTGAGGACCATGATGCTGGTGGTATGGACCTGGTATGGTGAGGATCGTGATGCTGGTGGTGGTGTGGACCTGGTATGGTGAGGATCGTGATGCTGGTGGTGGTGTGGACCTGGTATGGTGAGGACCATGATGCTGATAGTGTGAACCTGGTGTGGTGAGGACCATGATGGTGGTGGTGAGGACTTGCTATGGTGAGGACCATGATGCTGGTGTTGTGGACCTGATATGGTGAGGACCATGATGCAGGTGGTGTGGATCTTGTATAGTGAGGACCATGATGCTGGTGGTGGTGTGGACCTGGTATGGTGAGGACCGTGATGCTGGTGGTGAGGAACTTTTATGGTGAGGACAGTGATGCTGATGGTGGTGTGGACCTGGTATGGTGAGGACCATGATGCTGATGGTGGTGTGGACCTGGTATGGTGAGGACCATGATGCTGGCGGTGTGGACCTGGTATGGTAAGGACCATGATGCTGATGTGGACCTGGTATGGTGAGGACTATGATGCTGGTGGTATGGACCTGGTATGGTGAGAACCATGATGCTGGTGGTGGTGTGGACCTGGTATGGTGAAAACCATGATGCTGGTGGTGAGGACCTGGTATGGTGACGACCATGATGCTGGTGGTGGTGTGGACCTGGTATGGTGACGACCATGATGCTGATGGTGGTGTGGACCTGGTATGGTTAGGACCATGATGCTGGTGGTGTGGACCTGGTATGGTGACGACCATGATGCTGGTGGTGGTGTGGACCTGGTATGGTGAAAACCATGATGCTGGTGGTGAGGACCTGGTATGGTGACGACCATGATGCTGGTGGTGGTGAGGACCTGGTATGGTGACGACCATGATGCTGGTGGTGGTGTGGACCTGGTATGGTGAGGACCAGGACCATGATGCTGGTGGTGGTGTGGACCTGGTATGGTGAGGACCATAGTGCTGGTGGTGTGGACCTGGTATTGTGAGGACCATGATGCTGGTGGTGGTGTGGACCTGGTATAGTGAGGACCATGATGCTGGTGGTGTGGACCTGGTATGGTGAGGACCATGGTGCTGGTGGTATAGACCTGGTATGGTGAGGACCATGATGCTGGTGGTATGGACCTGGTATGGTGAGGACCATGATGCTGGTGGCGGTGTGGACCTGGTATGGTGAAGACCATGATGCTGGTGGTGTGGACCTGGTATGGTGAGGACCATGATGCTGGTGGTGTGGACCTGGTATGGTGAGGACCATGATGCTGGTGGTGGTGTGGACCTGGTATGGTGAGGACCATGATGCTGGTGGTGGTGTGGACCTGGTATGGTGAGGACCATGATGCTGGTGGTGGAATGGACCTGGTATGGTGAGGACCGTGATGCTGGTGGTGGTGTGGACCTGGTATGGTGAGGACCGTGATGCTGGTGGTGGTGTGGACCTGGCATGGTGAGGACCGTGATGCTGGTGGTGGTGTGGACCTGGTATGGTGAGGACCATGATGCTGATGGTGAGGATCTGGTATGGTGACGACCATGATGCTGGTGGTGGTGTGGACCTGGTATGGTGAAAACCCTGACGCTGGTGGTGAGGACCTGGTATGGTGACGACCATGATGCTGGTGGTGGTGTGGACCTGGTATGGTGACGACCATGATGCTGATGGTGGTGTGGACCTGGTATTTTGAGGACCATGATGCTGGTGGTGTGGACCTGGTATGGTGACGACCATGATGCTGGTGGTGGTGTGGACCTGGTATGGTGAAAACCATGATGCTGATGGTGAGGACCTGGTATGGTGATGACCATGATGCTGGTGGTGGTGTGGACCTGGTATGGTGAAGACCATGATGCTGGTGGTGGTGTGGACCTGGTATGGTGAGGACCATGATGCTGGTGGTGTGGACCTGGAATGGTGAGGACCATGATGCTGGTGGTGGTGTGGACCTGGTATGGTGAGGACCATGATGCTGGTGGGGGTGTGGACCTGGTATGGTGAGGACCATGATGCTGATGTGGGCCTGGTATGGTGAGGACCATGATGCTGGTGGTGTGGACCTGGTATGGTGAGGACCATGATGCTGTTGGTGGTGTGGACCTGGTATGGTGAGGACCATGATGCTGGTGGTGGTATGGACCTGGTATGGTGAGGACCGTGATGCTGGTGGTGGTGTGGACCTGGTATGGTGCCGACCATGATGCTGGTGGTGATGTGGACCTAGCATGGTGAGGACCATGATGCTGGTGGTGGTGTGGACCTGGTATGGTGAGGATCGTGATGCTGGTGGTGGTGTGGACCTGGTATGGTGAGGACCATGATGCTGGTAGTGTGAACCTGGTATGGTGAGGACCATGATGGTGGTGGTGAGGACTTGCTATGGCGAGGACCATGATGCTGGTGTTGTGGACCTGTTATGGTGAGGACCATGATGCAGGTGGTGTGGATCTTGTATAGTGAGGACCATGATGCTGGTGGTGGTGTGGACCTGGTATGGTGAGGACCGTGATGCTGGTGGTGAGGACCTTTTATGGTGAGGACAGTGATGCTGATGGTGGTGTGGACCTGGTATGGTGAGGACCATGATGCTGATGGTGGTGTGGACCTAGTATGGTGAGGACCATGATGCTGGCGGTGTGGACCTGGTATGGTAAGGACCATGATGCTGATGTGGACCTGGTATGGTGAGGACCATGATGCTGGTGGTATGGACCTGGTATGGTGAGGACCATGATGCTGGTGGTGGTGTGGACCTGGTATGGTGAGGACCATGATGCTGGTGGTATGGATCTTGTATGGAGAGGACCCTGATGCTGATGGTGGTGTGGACCTGGTATGGTGAGGACCATGATGCTGGTGGTGTGGACCTGGTATGGTGAGGACCATGATGCTGGCGGTGTGGACCTGGTATGGTGAGGACCGTGATGCTGGTGGTATGGACCTGGTATGGTGAGGACCGTGATGCTGGTGGTGTGGACCTGGTAGGGTGAGGACCATGATGCTGGTGGTGGTGAGGACCTGGTATGGTGACGACCATGATGCTGGTGGTGGTGTGGACCTGGTATGGTGAGGACCAGGACCATGATGCTGGTGGTGGTGTGGACCTGGTATGGTGAGGACCATAGTGCTGGTGGTGTGGACCTGGTATTGTGAGGACAATGATGCTGGTGGTGGTGTGGACCTGGTATAGTGAGGACCATGATGCTGGTGGTGTGGACCTGGTATGGTGAGGACCATGGTGCTGGTGGTATAGACCTAGTATGGTGAGGACCATGATGCTGGTGGTATGGACCTGGTATGGTGAAGACCATGATGCTGGTGGCGGTGTGGACCTGGTATGGTGAAGACCATGATGCTGGTGGTGTGGACCTGGTATGGTGAGGACCATGATGCTGGTGGTGTGGACCTGGTATGGTGAGGACCATGATGCTGGTGGTGGTGTGGACCTGGTATGGTGAGGACCATGATGCTGGTGGTGGTGTGGACCTGGTATGGTGAGGACCATGATGCTGGTGGTGGAATGGACCTGGTATGGTGAGGACCGTGATGCTGGTGGTGGTGTGGACCTGGTATGGTGAGGACCGTGATGCTGGTGGTGGTGTGGACCTGGCATGATGAGGACCGTGATGCTGGTGGTGGTGTGGACCTGGTATGGTGAGGACCATGATGCTGATGGTGAGGATCTGGTGTGGTGACGACCATGATGCTGGTGGTGGTGTGGACCTGGTATGGTGAAAACCATGATGCTGGTGGTGAGGACCTGGTATGGTGACGACCATGATGCTGGTGGTGGTGTGGACCTGGTATGGTGACGACCATGATGCTGATGGTGGTGTGGACCTGGTATGGTGAGGACCATGATGCTGGTGGTGTGGACCTGGAATGGTGAGGACCATTATGCTGGTGGTGGTGTGGACCTGGTATGGTGAGGACCATGATGCTGTTGGTGGTGTGGACCTGGTATGGTGAGGACCATGATGCTGGTGGTGGTATGGACCTGGTATGGTGAGGACCGTGATGCTGGTGGTGGTGTGGACCTGGTATGGTGACGACCATGATGCTGGTGGTGATGTGCACCTAGCATGGAGAGGACCATGATGCTGGTGGTGGTGTGGACCTGGTATGGTGAGGATCGTGATGCTGGTGGTGGTGTGGACCTGGTATGGTGAGGACCATGATGCTGGTAGTGTGAACCTGGTATGGTGAGGACCATGATGGTGGTGGTGAGGACTTGCTATGGTGAGGACCATGATGCTGGTGTTGTGGACCTGTTATGGTGAGGACCATGATGCAGGTGGTGTGGATCTTGTATAGTGAGGACCATGATGCTGGTGGTGGTGTGGACCTGGTATGGTGAGGACCGTGATGCTGGTGGTGAGGACCTTTTATGGTGAGGACAGTGATGCTGATGGTGGTGTGGACCTGGTATGGTGAGGACCATGATGCTGATGGTGGTGTGGACCTGGTATGGTGAGGACCATGATGCAGGTGGTGTGGATTTTGTGTGGTGAGGACCATGATGCTGGTGGTGGTGTGGACCTGGTATGGTGAGGACCATGATGGTGGTGGTGAGGACTTGGTATGGTGAGGACCATGATGCTGGTGTTGTGGAGCTGTTATGGTGAGGACCATGATGCAGGTGGTGTGGATCTTGTGTGGTGAGGACCATGATGCTGGTGGTGGTGTGGACCTGGTATGGTGACGACCATGATGCTGATGGTGGTGTGGACCTGGTATGGTTAGGACCATGATGCTGGTGGTGTGGACCTGGTATGGTGAAGACCATGATGCTGGTAGTGTGAACCTGGTATGATGAGGACCATGATGGTGGTGGTGAGGACTTGCTATGGTGAGGACCATGATGCTGGTGTTGTGGACCTGATATGGTGAGGACCATGATGCAGGTGGTGTGGATCTTGTATAGTGAGGACCATGATGCTGGTGGTGGTGTGGACCTGGTATGGTGAGGACCGTGATGCTGGTGGTGAGGAACTTTTATGGTGAGGACAGTGATGCTGATGGTGGTGTGGACCTGGTATGGTGAGGACCATGATGCTGATGGTGGTGTGGACCTGGTATGGTGAGGACCATGATGCTGGCGGTGTGGACCTGGTATGGTAAGGACCATGATGCTGATGTGGACCTGGTATGGTGAGGACTATGATGCTGGTGGTATGGACCTGGTATGGTGAGAACCATGATGCTGGTGGTGGTGTGGACCTGGTATGGTGAGGACCGTGATGCTGGTGGTATGGACCTGGTATGGTGAGGACCGTGATGCTGGTGGTGTGGACCTGGTAGGGTGAGGACCATGATGCTGGTGGTGTGGACCTGGTATGGTAAGGACCATGAAGCAGGTGGTGTGGACCTGGTATAATGAGGACCATGATACTGGTGGTGTGGACCAGGTATGGTGAGGACCATGATACTGGTGGTGTGGACCTGGTATGGTGAGGACCGTGATGCTGGTGGTGGTGTGGACCTGGTATGGTGAGGACCGTGATGCTGGTGGTGTGGACCTGGTATGGTGAGGACCATGATGCTGGTGGTGAGGACCTGGTATGGTGAGGACCGTGATGCTTGTGGTGGTGTGGACCTGGTATGGTGTGGACCGTGATGCTGGTGGTGGTGTGGACATGGTATGGTGAGGACCATGATGCTGGTGGTGTGGATCTTGTATGGTGAGGATCATGATGCTGGTTGTGAGGACTTGGTATGGTGAGGACCATGATGCTGGTGTTGTGGACCTGGAATGGTAAGGACCATGATGCAGGTGGTGTGGATCATGTATGGTGAGGACCACGAAGCTGGTGGTGGTGTGGACCTGGTATGGTGAGGACCGTGATGGTGGTGGTGAGGACCTGGTATGGTGAGGACCATGATACTGGTGGTGTGGACCTGGAATGGTGAGGACCATGATGCTGGTGGTGTGGACCTGGTATTGTGGGGACCATGATGCTGGTGGTGGTGTGTACCTGATATGGTGGGGACCGTGATGCTGGTGGTGGTGTGGACCTGGTATGGTGAGGACCGTGATGCTGGTGGTGTTTACCGGGTATGGTGAGGACCGTGATGCTGGTGGTGTGGACCTGGTATGGTGAGGACCGTGATGCTGGTGGTGTGGACCTGGTATGGTGAGGATCATGATGATGGTGGTGGTGTGGACCTGGTATGGTGAGGACCGTAATGCTAGTGGTGATGTGGACCTGGTATGGTGTGGGACAATGATGCTGGTAGTGTGGACCTGGTATGGTGAGGACCAGGACCATGATGCTGGTGGTGGTGTGGACCTGGTATGGTGAGGACCATAGTGCTGGTGGTGTGGACCTGGTACTGTGAGGACCATGATGCTGGTGGTGGTGTGGACCTGGTATAGTGAGGACCATGATGCTGGTGGTGTGGACCTGGTATGGTGAGGACCATGATGCTGGTGGTATGGACCTGGTATGGTGAGGATCGTGATGCTGGTGGTGGTGTGGACCTGGTATGGTGAGGATCGTGATGCTGGTGGTGGTGTGGACCTGGTATGGTGAGGACCATGATGCTGATAGTGTGAACCTGGTATGGTGAGGACCATGATGGTGGTGGTGAGGACTTGCTATGGTGAGGACCATGATGCTGGTGTTGTGGACCTGATATGGTGAGGACCATGATGCAGGTGGTGTGGATCTTGTATAGTGAGGACCATGATGCTGGTGGTGGTGTGGACCTGGTATGGTGAGGACCGTGATGCTGGTGGTGAGGAACTTTTATGGTGAGGACAGTGATGCTGATGGTGGTGTGGACCTGGTATGGTGAGGACCATGATGCTGATGGTGGTGTGGACCTGGTATGGTGAGGACCATGACGCTGGCGGTGTGGACCTGGTATGGTAAGGACCATGATGCTGATGTGGACCTGGTATGGTGAGGACTATGATGCTGGTGGTATGGACCTGGTATGGTGAGAACCATGATGCTGGTGGTGGTGTGGACCTGGTATGGTGAAAACCATGATGCTGGTGGTGAGGACCTGGTATGGTGACGACCATGATGCTGGTGGTGGTGTGGACCTGGTATGGTGACGACCATGATGCTGATGGTGGTGTGGACCTGGTATGGTTAGGACCATGATGCTGGTGGTGTGGACCTGGTATGGTGACGACCATGATGCTGGTGGTGGTGTGGACCTGGTATGGTGAAAACCATGATGCTGGTGGTGAGGACCTGGTATGGTGACGACCATGATGCTGGTGGTGGTGAGGACCTGGTATGGTGACGACCATGATGCTGGTGGTGGTGTGGACCTGGTATGGTGAGGACCAGGACCATGATGCTGGTGGTGGTGTGGACCTGGTATGGTGAGGACCATAGTGCTGGTGGTGTGGACCTGGTATTGTGAGGACCATGATGCTGGTGGTGGTGTGGACCTGGTATAGTGAGGACCATGATGCTGGTGGTGTGGACCTGGTATGGTGAGGACCATGGTGCTGGTGGTATAGACCTGGTATGGTGAGGACCATGATGCTGGTGGTATGGACCTGGTATGGTGAGGACCATGATGCTGGTGGCGGTGTGGACCTGGTATGGTGAAGACCATGATGCTGGTGGTGTGGACCTGGTATGGTGAGGACCATGATGCTGGTGGTGTGGACCTGGTATGGTGAGGACCATGATGCTGGTGGTGGTGTGGACCTGGTATGGTGAGGACCATGATGCTGGTGGTGGTGTGGACCTGGTATGGTGAGGACCATGATGCTGGTGGTGGAATGGACCTGGTATGGTGAGGACCGTGATACTGGTGGTGGTGTGGACCTGGTATAGTGAGGACCGTGATGCTGGTGGTGGTGTGGACCTGGCATGGTGAGGACCGTGATGCTGGTGGTGGTGTGGACCTGGTATGGTGAGGACCATGATGCTGATGGTGAGGATCTGGTATGGTGACGACCATGATGCTGGTGGTGGTGTGGACCTGGTATGGTGAAAACCCTGACGCTGGTGGTGAGGACCTGGTATGGTGACGACCATGATGCTGGTGGTGGTGTGGACCTGGTATGGTGACGACCATGATGCTGATGGTGGTGTGGACCTGGTATGGTGAGGACCATGATGCTGGTGGAGTGGACCTGGTATGGTGACGACCATGATGCTGGTGGTGGTGTGGACCTGGTATGGTGAAAACCATGATGCTGATGGTGAGGACCTGGTATGGTGATGACCATGATGCTGGTGGTGGTGTGGACCTGGTATGGTGAAGACCATGATGCTGGTGGTGGTGTGGACCTGGTATGGTGAGGACCATGATGCTGGTGGTGTGGACCTGGAATGGTGAGGACCATGATGCTGGTGGTGGTGTGGACCTGGTATGGTGAGGACCATGATGCTGGTGGGGGTGTGGACCTGGTATGGTGAGGACCATGATGCTGATGTGGACCTGGTATGGTGAGGACCATGATGCTGGTGGTGTGGACCTGGTATGGTGAGGACCATGATGCTGTTGGTGGTGTGGACCTGGTATGGTGAGGACCATGATGCTGGTGGTGGTATGGAACTGGTATGGTGAGGACCGTGATGCTGGTGGTGGTGTGGACCTGGTATGGTGCCGACCATGATGCTGGTGGTGATGTGGACCTAGCATGGTGAGGACCATGATGCTGGTGGTGGTGTGGACCTGGTATGGTGAGGATCGTGATGCTGGTGGTGGTGTGGACCTGGTATGGTGAGGACCATGATGCTGGTAGTGTGAACCTGGTATGGTGAGGACCATGATGGTGGTGGTGAGGACTTGCTATGGCGAGGACCATGATGCTGGTGTTGTGGACCTGTTATGGTGAGGACCATGATGCAGGTGGTGTGGATCTTGTATAGTGAGGACCATGATGCTGGTGGTGGTGTGGACCTGGTATGGTGAGGACCGTGATGCTGGTGGTGAGGACCTTTTATGGTGTGGACAGTGATGCTGATGGTGGTGTGGACCTGGTATGGTGAGGACCATGATGCTGATGGTGGTGTGGACCTAGTATGGTGAGGACCATGATGCTGGCGGTGTGGACCTGGTATGGTAAGGACCATGATGCTGATGTGGACCTGGTATGGTGAGGACCATGATGCTGGTGGTATGGACCTGGTATGGTGAGGACCATGATGCTGGTGGTGGTGTGGACCTGGTATGGTGAGGACCATGATGCTGGTGGTATGGATCTTGTATGGAGAGGACCCTGATGCTGATGGTGGTGTGGACCTGGTATGGTGAGGACCATGATGCTGGTGGTGTGGACCTGGTATGGTGAGGACCATGATGCTGGCGGTGTGGACCTGGTATGGTGAGGACCGTGATGCTGGTGGTATGGACCTGGTATGGTGAGGACCGTGATGCTGGTGGTGTGGACCTGGTAGGGTGAGGACCATGATGCTGGTGGTGGTGAGGACCTGGTATGGTGACGACCATGATGCTGGTGGTGGTGTGGACCTGGTATGGTGAGGACCAGGACCATGATGCTGGTGGTGGTGTGGACCTGGTATGGTGAGGACCATAGTGCTGGTGGTGTGGACCTGGTATTGTGAGGACAATGATGCTGGTGGTGGTGTGGACCTGGTATAGTGAGGACCATGATGCTGGTGGTGTGGACCTGGTATGGTGAGGACCATGGTGCTGGTGGTATAGACCTAGTATGGTGAGGACCATGATGCTGGTGGTATGGACCTGGTATGGTGAAGACCATGATGCTGGTGGCGGTGTGGACCTGGTATGGTGAAGACCATGATGCTGGTGGTGTGGACCTGGTATGGTGAGGACCATGATGCTGGTGGTGTGGACCTGGTATGGTGAGGACCATGATGCTGGTGGTGGTGTGGACCTGGTATGGTGAGGACCATGATGCTGGTGGTGGTGTGGACCTGGTATGGTGAGGACCATGATGCTGGTGGTGGAATGGACCTGGTATGGTGAGGACCGTGATGCTGGTGGTGGTGTGGACCTGGTATGGTGAGGACCGTGATGCTGGTGGTGGTGTGGACCTGGCATGGTGAGGACCGTGATGCTGGTGGTGGTGTGGACCTGGTATGGTGAGGACCATGATGCTGATGGTGAGGATCTGGTGTGGTGACGACCATGATGCTGGTGGTGGTGTGGACCTGGTATGGTGAAAACCATGATGCTGGTGGTGAGGACCTGGTATGGTGACGACCATGATGCTGGTGGTGGTGTGGACCTGGTATGGTGACGACCATGATGCTGATGGTGGTGTGGACCTGGTATGGTGAGGACCATGATGCTGGTGGTGTGGACCTGGAATGGTGAGGACCATTATGCTGGTGGTGGTGTGGACCTGGTATGGTGAGGACCATGATGCTGTTGGTGGTGTGGACCTGGTATGGTGAGGACCATGATGCTGGTGGTGGTATGGACCTGGTATGGTGAGGAATGTGATGCTGGTGGTGGTGTGGACCTGGTATGGTGACGACCATGATGCTGGTGGTGATGTGCACCTAGCATGGTGAGGACCATGATGCTGGTGGTGGTGTGGACCTGGTATGGTGAGGATCGTGATGCTGGTGGTGGTGTGGACCTGGTATGGTGAGGACCATGATGCTGGTAGTGTGAACCTGGTATGGTGAGGACCATGATGGTGGTGGTGAGGACTTGCTATGGTGAGGACCATGATGCTGGTGTTGTGGACCTGTTATGGTGAGGACCATGATGCAGGTGGTGTGGATCTTGTATAGTGAGGACCATGATGCTGGTGGTGGTGTGGACCTGGTATGGTGAGGAC
>NC_091194.1:27011943-27021943 GCF_040958095.1 Procambarus clarkii
AAAGTCGACTCACTCCAACGGAAAATATCCAATATCGTTAGGTATTCGTACAAGACAGGGAGACGGTCGCAAAAAATGATTGACAGAGATTGTAGAAAATATGTTTTTTTTTTCTTTCGCTGGCCGTCGGATCGGTGCATCTGTAGATCACATAGCGTCGGAAGAAATAGTGGATGGCTATGAAAGAGCAGACACGCAAAAAAAAAAAGGCGGATCAAAATTTGATTCATCATCTGTATGCCTACTCATCCATTAACTCATCATGAGTACAGGAGAGTTGGTAAAAGCAGGACTTGTGAGTGGAAACAACGAGTTCCTTAGTGGTATTATAGGTGCTTATGAAGGCGTTTATTGCGTTCTTGTGTGGTTCTGGATTCACTTGTAAGCAATTATAGCTACTACGATGAGTTGGTTCCGGGAGTTAATGCCCCTCACGGCCCAGTCTCTAACTAGGCCTCCTGGTTCGTGGTCTGCTCAACCAGGCCTGTTTGACCGGAAGGAGGGGGGGGGGAGGGGTTTGGGAAAGATTGTATAGTGGTAGTTGGAGCCTCTGTTCCATCATCTTGAGGTTATCTTGAGATGATTTCGGGGCTTTAGTGTCCCCGCGGCCCGGTCCTCGACCAGGCCTCCACCCCCAGGAAGCAGCCCGTGACAGCTGACTAACTCCCAGGTACCTATTTACTGCTAGGTAATAGGGGCATTCAGGGTGAAAGAAACTTTGCCCATTTGTTTCTGCCTCGTGCGGGAATCGAACCCGCGCCACAGAATTACGAGTCCTGCGCGCTATCCACTAGGCTACGAGGCCACCTTAATCATCACGGTGAAATCGTTTGGTTTTTGTTGGTTCATAGTCATTTCTCTCCGTTTTGTCTTCATGTGGGAAGTCGGATCGAGGTATGGCACCCAGTCGATCTTTCACCCAACAACTATCTCTCTCTCTCTCTCTCTCTCTCTCTCTCTCTCTCTCTCTCTCTCTCTCTCTCTCTCTCTCTCTCTCTCTCTCTCCTCTCTATCTCTCTCTCTCTCTGTCTCTCTCTGTCTCTCTCTGTCTCTCTCTGTCTCTCTCTGTCTCTCTCTCTCTCTCTCTCTCTCTCTCTCTCTCTCTCTCTCTCTCCTCTCTCTCTCTCTCTCTCTCTCTCTGTCTCTCTGTCTCTCTGTCTCTCTCTCTCTCTCTCTCTCTCTCTCTCTCTTCTCTCTCTCTCTCTCTCTCTCTCTCTCTCTGTCTGTCTGTCTGTCTGTCTGTCTCTCTCTCTCTCTCTCTCTCTCTCTCTCTCTCTCTCTCTCTCTCTCTCTCCTCTCTCTCTCTCTCTCTCTTTTCGGTGGGATTCGCTGACTGCGAAAAATGAGGGCAGAGGGAAGCGAGGCTGGCCGCTCTCTTGA
This sequence comes from Procambarus clarkii, assembly GCF_040958095.1. Classification (NCBI taxonomy): domain Eukaryota; kingdom Metazoa; phylum Arthropoda; class Malacostraca; order Decapoda; family Cambaridae; genus Procambarus; species Procambarus clarkii. Next base: position 27,013,324 of record NC_091194.1, read on the forward strand.
CGGAACTGCCCATTCAGCTTGTCTAATCTTTCCAATCATATGGTTTCTTGGAAAATTAAATACATCTTGATATTTCAAAAAATCATATATTTATAAAAGATTCTTCGATCATCAGTGTCATCATTGTCTAGAGGTAAATAGGCCAAAAATACAATTCAGGACGGTGGAGCAACGGTCTTGCTTCATGCAGGTCGGCGTTCAATCCCCGACCGTCCAAGTGGTTGGTCACCATTCCTTCCCCCCGTCCCATCCCAAAATCCTTATCTTGACCCCTTCCAAGTGCTATATCGTCGTAATGGCTTGGCGCTTTGCCCCTGATCATTCCCTCCCTCCCCTCCCCTCGGTCTTCATGAGGAAACATTTAGGCAGTTGACGTTCAGCGGAGATTATCACGTCATGTGTTGTGGTCTGATGAATCACAAGTGGGTATAGACTCTCGCGGTTTCCGTCCTGATGAATGACCTGATGAATGACCTGATGAATGACCTGATGAATTGCCTCATCAACATGCTTGCTGTGCTACACTGCTACTCGTCGGAAGGGATGAATGCAAGAGCATCATCTCCCCATACTCATGCAGGCGATGAGTCACAATAACGTGGCTAAAGTAAGTTGACCAGACCACACACTAGAAGGTGAAGGGACGACGACGTTTCGGTCCGTCCTGGACCATTCTCAAGTTGATTCTCACAATCGACTTCAGAATGGTCCAGGACAGACCGAAACGTCGTCGTTCCTTCACCTTCTAGTGTGTGGTCTGGTCAACATCCCCAGACTCATGTTTCTCCTCCTCTCGCCTCATTGTCTCCGGAGCTTGGATATGAGGACGGACTACACCAACGGTGCCCAATCGTCATGACCCATCGGGATCGACAGTCCGCGTGACAAATAAACATTCCATCTACTTGCAGACGAGGAGTCACAATAACATGGCTGAAATATGCTAACCAAACCTCACACTAGAAAGTGAAGGGACGACGACGTTTCGGTCCGTCCTGGACCATTCACAATCGACTTGAGAATAATCCAGGACGGACCGAAACGTCGTCGTCCCTACACTCTCTAGTGTGTGTGGTCTGGTCAACATTCCATCTACTTCATACTTTCTCCGGGGAACCCCCCTCACTCACTTCGTCTACCAGTTGTCTACCTTGAAGGACTGAGAGAGAAAGGTCTCCAGAAAGCAATTACGGGGAAGACTGGGTGCAAATATTGGCCTAGTCGGCGGAGTTTGTTAATTATAAGGCGTAATTAGAAGTTTTAATGACATGGGGAAATATGATTACACACTGGCTTGTCGGGAAGGGAAAGAAGCCCTCACGGATTTTTGTTTCCGTTTGACTTTTTATTATCGTAGTGTTGGAAATGTCGGGTTGAAGAGGAGGTGGGGCGGGGGAAGGCTGGGTCGGGGGGGGGCGGGGGAAGGCTGGGGTCGGGGGGGGGGGAGAAAGAGAAACATAGGATAATTGTGACGGGATAGCACTATCATAACCCTGGTCTCTCATCGTCGAGGGACAAGAAGCCACAGTACCGTAGCTCACGGGTACCTATTTACTGATAGGTGTACAGGGGCATCAGGTGAAAGGAATCTTGCCCTCTCGTCATCCTACAAGGGAGTTGAACCCAGGACCTTTCAGCCATGAACCAGATGAGGACAGGTAACTGGGATATGAAGACAGGTAGCTGGGATATGAGGACAGGTAGCTGGGATATGAGGACAGGTAGCTGGGATATGAGGACAGGTAGCTGGGATATGAGGACAGGTAGCTGGGATATGAGAACAGGTAGCTGGGATATGAGAACAGGTAGCTGGGGTATGAGGACAGGTAGCTGGGAGATGAGGACAAGGAGCTGGGATATGAGGACAGGTAGCTGGGAGATGAGGACAAGGAGCTGGGATATGAGGACAGGTAGCTGGGATATGAGGACAAGGAGCTGGGATATGAGGACAGGTAGCTGGAATGTGAGGACAAGGAGCTGGGATATGAGGACAAGGAGCTGGGATATGAGGACAGGTAGCTGGGATATGAGGACAAGGCGCTGGGATATGAGGACAAGGAGCTGGGATATGAGGACAGGTAGCTGGGATATGAGGACAAGGAGCTGGGATATGAGGACAAGGAGCTGGGATATGAGGACAAGGAGCTGGGATATGAGGACAGGTAGCTGGGATATGAGGACAATGAGCTGGGATATGAGGACAGGTAGCTGGGATATAAGGACAAGGAGCTGGGATATGAGGACAAGGAGCTGGGATATGAGGATAGGTAGCTGGGATATGAGGACAGGTATCTGGGATATGAGGACAAGGAGCTGGGATATGAGGACAAGGAGCTGGGATGTGAGAACTGGTAGCTGGGATATGAGGACAATTGAACTTGAGGCCAATGAACTGGGATATGAGGACAAGGAGCTGGGACATGCCGACAGGGGGCTGGGATATGAGAAGTGAATGAAACATGCCCCAACCATGTTAGAGGTAGAGGTGAAGCCGCTGATTGAATTGCTTATAATTCTTGGTATGTCGTAAGGAGGATGAATTAGTCATTAAGGGTTAAAATGGGACATGGTTGAGAGTAGGGAGAGACTGCGCGTACACCCGCTGCGTTTAGATGTTGCGCAGAGCCCACTGCGCACTCAGACCTTTGTTCATAGGTACAAAAAATGAGTTGTTTGTTGGTTTCGTAATCAGGCCGTTTCAGGGTTATGCAATTAAGAGACCAATTAGGTATCTTTTCCGAAAAGCAATTAGACAGTCGGATCATCACGATGCAGCCCAGCAGGCGACCGAGTGGCAACTTATGGCTCAGTCTTGGCCAGCCATGCAATAGGGGACGTGACTTGTTGCTCAGTCTTGGCCAGCCATGCAATAGGGGACGTAACTTACTGCTCAGTCTTGGCCAGCCATGCAATAGGGGACGTAAATGTGTCTCAGCTCTTGGCCGTTGCCTCAGCTCCAGGAAATTTGACCAGACCACACACTAGAAGGTGAAGGGACGACGACGTTTCGGTCCGTCCTGGACCATTTTCAAGTCGAATGGTCCAGGACGGACTGAAACGTCGTCGTCCCTTCACCTTCTAGTGTGTGGTCTGGTCAAACTACTTCAGCCACGTTATTGTGACTCATCGCCTCCAGGAAATGCTTTGCATTCCTGGAAGATGTTCTAGGACTTTTTTTTAAGTTGGAAAAGTAGTTTAGAATTCTTCTTTGCAAGGCAGCTTGGTTTGTTAGTGTCTCCACGCGCCCGGAGTTCAACTCGCAGGGTCCTGTTTAGTGAAGAAAGCAAAACCCTTATTGACGAGTTGATGGCCAAAGAACTTATGAAAATGTCTCGCAGCTATCGATAAACGAACAGAACAGGTGGAGGGCATAAAGAAAGTGATAAGGAAGTGTGTGATGTACTTGATAAGAGATTTCAGAAAGTTAAAAAAAAATCGAACCGAAATGCTGAACTACCTTGAGGTTACCTTGAGGTGATTCCGGGGCTTAGCGACCCCGCGGCCCGGTCGTCGACCAGGCCTCCTGGTTGCTGAACTGGTCAACCAGGTTGTTGGACGCGGCTGCTCGCAGTCTGACATGAGTCACAGCCTGGTTGATCAGGTATCCGTTGGAGTATCCTGACTACTACAAATAACAAAAATGTATACCAAATAATGTGGCTAGCGACATAGATCTGGCAGAAGAGGATTTGAGGTCGCAATTTGGAAGAAGTGGATGAAGCCAAAGTCTCTGGACATGATAAAAGTTCTCCGTGAATCGTTAACCAAACCATTGACAGGACAACGGTTAAAGGGACAGCCGCCGTTGTACCCAGGTACAGCCGCCGTTGTACAACGGTACAGCCGCCGTTGTACCTATACCGGGTATTTAAGAAAGAGAACAGGCCAGCCCCGTTCTCTTGATTTGCCACAAGAAACAAAATGCTAAGTGTTCACACAGAAACCTACAGACGTAAGCGACTAACCTAACCTCACCTCACCTAACCTAACCTCACCTAACCTCACCTCACCTCACTTCACCTCACCTAACCTAACCTCACCTCACCTCACCTAACCTAATCTAACCTAACCCCACTAACCATTGCATGAAAAACATGGCTAATTGAGCCGCTACTTTTCATAGTATATTGTATTTTATACCTTGAGGACCATAAGGTGCAAAATAAGACGAACTAGTTGAAACACGAGAGGAAAACAATCGTTTCAAAACACCGAATATACGACTAATTAACCCAAAGGTATTGTGACAAATATTACCTAAGAACCTTTTATTCCCAGTTGTCATCCACCTCAAGATCCCAGTTCTCTATCCCAGCTGCCCATCCCAGCCCCCCATCCCAGTCCCCCATCCCAGCTCCCCATCCTCCTAATCCAATCATCAGTCTAATTTAATTATTAGGTAAGTTTGTAGGGTCTTCCTCGGCCGCCTGGCTCATGGTGGTCTTCACATCATTCTGGTGTGTTTACATTCGAAAAGGTTTGTTTATTGCAGTGTTGCTGCTTTGTTTTGTTTACTGCAGTGTTGCTGCTTTGTTTTGTTTACTGCAGTGTTGCTGCTTTGTTTTGTTTACTGCAGTGTTGCTGCTTTGTTTTGTTTATTGCAGTGTTGCTGCTTTGTTTTGTTTACTGCAGTGTTGCTGCTTTGTTTTGTTTATTGCAGTGTTGCTGCTTTGTTTTGCTTACTGTAGTGTTTCTTTTTTTTGTTTTTTTTCATTGCATCATTTTGTCTATTTTATTTGGTCTCAGCAACATTCTTTTCGTTGTTCTACCGTAGCGTTTCTTGCTTATTTATTTGTCAATGTATATTTCCTATTTCTTTGCTTTCTCGTCTGCAAACGTTTTGTCTTTGTAAACGTTGCCTCGTTGTTTTTTCTTTATTTTATCATTCAAACGTTTTCTCTTCCCTTTCGTATTGCAAACTTTTCCTATTTGTTTTCTCACTTAAGAACTTTCCTTTTGTTTTTGTCTTCTGACTGCTGAAACATTTTCAGAGTCGATAGTCGAATCATTTTCAGGAAGGTTGGAGGTCGAGCAGAGAGAGAGATTGTGGTGAGAAGTACGAGCTATTTTATACAATGGTTTGGGGCCTTTGGCAGGGGACTGCCTGCCGGCGGTTGGGGAGAGAGAGAGAGAGAGGGGGGGGGGAATAGGTACCTAGCTCTGGATAATAGGGAGTTGTGGTGGTGGGGAGAGGAAAAAGGTTCTATGTATTTCACAGGACTTTTTTTCCCCCTCCAGTTTTCATTTCAGATTTTAATAATTCTAAGTTTGTGCAGAAGTGGCAGGGATGTGTGTGTGTTTTAGGGTTAATTATGATGAGAGGATTGTCTCTCTGTCGCTTCTCTGTCAGAAGAAGCGACAGAGAGACAATCTGTTGTTTCAATCAGAGAGACAATCTGTTGTTTCAATCAGAGAGACAATCTGTTGTTTCAATTAGAGAGACAATCTGTTGTTTCAATCAGAGAGACAATCTGTTGTTTCAATCAGAGAGACAATCTGTCAAGGAGAGACAATCTTGTGTCTCTCCTCTATCAATATCTTCTGTCTCAGTCTATTCTCTCTCAGTTTCCCCTCTCTCAGTCTCTCTTCCTCTTCTCTTCTGTCTTCTGTTTTAACGTGACAATCTCTCTGCTTCTGTAGGCGGGAGTTTTACAGTTAATTTTTTTTTTGACATTAGGCCCTTAACCCGCCAAACACACACCGAAACTACGACGTTGATACAACGTTCGAACAAGTTTTTAACACCTCCTAACCAGCTATAACAACCAATATAGCAAGTTGTAACAACGTTCTAATACGTCATAAACACGTTAAACCAAGATGTAACAACTTTATTACAAGTTGTAACAAGCGGAAAATAGAGACAGTTACAGTTTGTGTTTCCAGGGTTTAGGCCTCTCCTGACCTTCCCTGCGTGGGAGCCCTGGGAGGCTGCAGGTCTCCCACGCACGTAGGGAAGGCATCATGCCCGAGGGTGATGGTGTAGAGGAGGGCATTATGATGCTGTGAGCACAGTAAGCTCAACAATGCCGCCATCTGGCCTTCTCCATTACATAATTTAGACACCAAAGTGTCAGAACAGGAGTCACGGGACCTGCCGAGATTACAATTCAATATATTGGAAATAACTTTATATCCGCTGGATATAATAGTCATTTAGAATTCTGAAAAGTATGTCATTTTGAAGAAAATAAATTGTCGTTTGTCGCAAACTACACGGAACGCATTGTTGATGCTTAATTATATATATATATATATATATATATATATATATATATATATATATATATATATATATATATATATATATATATATATACTCCATTTACTGTTCCTCCAAATCTTCCTCCTCCAACGTCTCTCCATCTCCTCTAAATCTTCCTACAGTTCTGAGCCAGCCACCGTCACCCTGGTGGTGTAGTCTTGGATAACTCTCCCAAGAGCTCTCATTTCATCTTGAGAGGATATTTAACTGACTTTTAATTTTCCATTTCCTTCCTCTCCCTCACCTCTATACAATCCTTAACTCTCATTTTGCTTGACTGGTCTTGCTCTTCCACTTTCCCCTTCTCTTCATTTCCCTTTCTCTCTTCTTTTTCTGTTCTTCTTCCCTTTCAGTTGGATCTTTCTCGGGTCCTAATTTACATCTGTAAATGGAAAGTCCCGAGTTTGGACGACAGACGCTTGTGGCTAGTCTATCCCAATGTTTTCACAGTAATTGGTGTTAGGTACCCGCCCAACATGGCCGGGTCTGTGTCGAGACTGGTAAAACTAGTACTGCATGGCACAGTGCCATAGGGACCCCATTGAACCTCCTGGCAACTCTCAGACTGGCATGGCCTTGAAAACACTTGAAAAGAAATTTCAACAAAATCAGTCTTGATCATTACTAAAACATTATACACAGACATCCACAAAATTATCAAGGCGATAAGTGCTTAGTCTTGAAGGTTGTCAACTTGTGCAAGTTAATTTAAGCCTTTGTCTGCCTCCCCCCCCCTTCCTCTACTATCAGTCTGCCCCCTTTTCAAGATTCCCCCCCCCTCTCCCTCTATTCTAAACACCTCCCCTCTCCCTCTATTCTAAACACCCCCCCCTTCTATTCTAAATACCCCCCCCCCCCCTCGCTCCCTCCCACCCGAATCACATCCACGACCAATAAGCTTAAGTTTTTATTGTCAAGTGTTATAGTTCAAGTTTGTACATGTCATTAAGAAGGTCATTACAGTTTAGCAATTAATGACCCCTAATGACTGGCTCATTCATCACCTCACAGATCATGCCAGTGATTAGTCCCGTTTTTCATTGGTGATATTGCATGACTTGTCTGCTGGAGTGGTCATCAACACCGGGACCCGGTCGGCCGAGCGGACAGCACGCTGGACTAGTGATCCTGTGGTCCTGGGTTCAATCCCAGGCGCCGGCGAGAAACAATGGGCAGAGTTTCTTTCACTCTATGCCCCTGTTATCTAGCTGTAAAATAGGTACCTGGGTGTTAGTCAGCTGTCACGGGCTGCTTCCAGGGGGTGAAGGCCTGGTCGAGGACCGGGCCTGGAGACACTAAAAGCCCCGAAATCATCTCAAGATAACTTCAAGATAACACCACTTGGTTGTCCGGTCGTGTCGTGGCTCAAACCAATCGTATTTGCATACACTTTATGCGAACCGGTAATTTAAAGCATTTCTGATCTTTATTTACCATAAAATCTCAAAATAAATCTTCTAACACTACACCCATTGATATTCTCAATAAATTTCTAGTGAAATTATCAATAAAATTTCAAATGATGTTATCCAGAAAATTAAAAAATTATATGTCTCATTAAAATTTAAAGTTGTATTATCAATAATATTTCAAATTGTATTATCAATAAAATTTCAAATTGTATTATCAATAAAATTTCCAATGACATTCATGAGTTTCCAAGAAAATAGCAAATAAATAACTTAGAGAAATGTCCCTATTGACACTCTGGTAACATATTTCCCCAGAGCCTTGCCAGTGCTTCGGGCTCATATCCTGGCCAGGGAGGATTGACTAGGTGCCAATCCTTAACTATTCACCTCACATGTAATGATCACGACTTCCCTGATCCTCTAATAATATTGATGTGGGATGGGTAATTTAGCACATAAATTTATCAGTACTGCGAAGGGATTACAAAGGCAAGATGGTAGGACCAGCCTACTAGTATCTAAGATAGGGTATGATTAATACTCAAAGTTCTTGTAATTTAAGAAATTGGTTTATTAAAATAGGTGAACATCTTAGGCAAGTTGTTCCTATCTTGGGACAATGAAGTTGATCAGTACTTGCAATGGATAGGTCAGTAGTGTTACACCCGCTCAACAACAGTATTGTGATCTATCCCTTATCCCCAACCCCGGGATCTATCCCGGTCTCGCTTCATGCAGGTCGGCGTTCAATCCCCGATCGTCCAAGTGGTTGGATACCATTCCTGCCGCCCGTTCACCACACACTAGAAGGTGAAGGGACGACGACGTTTCGGTCCGTCCTGGACCATTCTCAACTCCCTACCCCGGTCACCACGAGCTTTGGGAAGGAAGAGCTCTCAGGCTGCTAACAGGAGTTAGAAAGATGTGTTGTCCCTCTACCAGT